>NC_064419.1:47871033-48111033 GCF_023375975.1 Astyanax mexicanus | reverse complement strand
ATTTGAAAAATCTCCTTCATCTGCTGACTTACTACAGACAGTAGGTATAGATCCCTCCCTCAGAAGAAGTCTACTGGCTAGTCCTGCTGTGTACTGTCTGAGGTTCTCAAAACTCATTATTTGAAAAATCTCCTTCATCTGCTGACTTGCTACAGACAGTAGGTATAGATCCCTCCCTTAGAAGAAGTCTGCTGGCTAGTCCTGCTGTGTTCTGTCAGAGGTTCTCAACCAGCAGACCAAAATGACCAGCATTTCTTCAACTGATCTAGTGGGTGGGGCTCTGGTGGAGGTTCTATGCAGGTTCCTTACTGTGACATCACAATATGGGAGGGGCCAAATGGCTTATAGAAGCATAAGTGTTTATAGGAGCAGCTGAGAAATGTAAAAAGTAAGTGGTGACAGATATGACTACAGTGGTATGGTGTAATGTGCTCTGTGGGAAACTCTGTTGGACATGAAGTGGACCGTGTTCACAGCTCACGTCCAATGCCTTTAGACACCACGTCTGGGACACATTATACCCACCCAGTGGGTGATCTCTATCAGGTCCTGTAGCCCTGTAGCTCTGGGCTGTTCCTGTCAGCAGCTCAGAGGTGGAACTAATTGATTGCAGTCGGCACCATGGAGGACTGGAGGACTGCTTACGGTGTCGAGCAGCGACGCAAAACGGCATGAAATGTCATCCTGCTTCACTAAAACCCACTTATACACACACACTATACACACTATACACACACACACTACACACACACACTGTCAAATTCACTCGCTCAGGTAGCAGAGTTAACGTAAAGTGGCGCAAACACATTTCACACTTCTGTTACACTCAGACTCACAATCTTGACTTACATTCACTCTGACTGCAAACACACACACAAACACAAACACACACAAACCCACACACACACACACTCAGTTTCCCCGCCGCAGCATGAAAAACACACTACCTGCGGCCGCAACGCCGCTATCCCCATGGTGCGATTTCCCCCACCACCCTCCCTCCTCCCTGTGGCATTAGTAACTTTTCTTTCTAAACTAACGCTACTAAACTCTTACCTCAGACTTGGTGATTTGGTGCTTGGGCAGTTTCACCATGTCAAAGCCCCGTAGGCCTTTCTATATCATAAAATCCGGTGCAAACGGCACCGCTTTGACCGGTGTTCTGTCGAGTTGTGCTACCTTGTCAAGCCGTGCTTGCTAATATTTATTCATAACGCAGAATCAACCGGAGATCCGATTTAAACCTATAGTTACTTACACAAGATAGCTAATGCTAACTAGCTCTGTAAACAGGGTAAACTACCTTAGCTATAGCTCTAAACGCTGTAGTCCAGGTTCAGTCCCGCCTGTGGCTGTCCTGAGCCGAGGTAGGCGAGGCCATGAAGTCACTGGTTGACGTCAACACCCTAAAGTCTCGTTTTTCTGAGTATTTTCTTTTACTAGCTACTGCAGACAATGGAGGCTGAGAAATAATTTCATATGCAGCATCGAAAACAACTCAGAAAGACCTATAGTATTATAGCTGGAATTCACTACAGGAAACCCTAAAGCTCAGCTCGCTGGTGTCACTAATTCATTTTAAACTCCTAGTTTCTAACCACCTTCAGACAGCCTATAACTGTTTTAGTTGATTTTTTCTTTTACCTTATTATTTATTTAATAATTTTGTTTTTTTTTATTTATCTAATTTTATGTTTTACCTTTTAGCCCTTTTATTTTATTTATTTTACTAATTTCATCTTTTTATTTGTTTTGTTACTGCTTTTACTTTTGACCTTTACGTTTTTATTTTATTTTATTTTACTTCATTTATTTTCTTCCTCTTATGTTCTCTTAATATATATATATATTTTTTACTTATTATTATTAATTATTTTAGTTCCATCATTTACATTTTTATAATTGTGGTTATTTTAGTCCTTTATTTTTTTATGTTTTATTACTATTATTTTTTTTCTGTGCTTAAATGTTATTATTCTAAGTATTTATCTTTTTGTTTTATTGCTCTACATTTTAGCCTGTTTGCATTACCTTTTATTTAGAATTATTTTATTTTTCCTTAACTAAATCTTACATTGTTTGCTTGTTTTTATAATTTAACCTTAATTCTCAATCCCTGTTTCTTTATGTAAGCTCAGCTACATTGAAAATGAGGGTTTACCCTCAATGTATTTACCGAGTGAAAATAAAGGTTGATTGATTGATACAAAGAACAAGAACAAGAGGATTTTAGCAGAATGACACCTTTAAGAAAAAACGAAGGTCAGTCGATCTGAAAAGAAGAATTTTAAGAACTTTGAAAGTATCCTCAAGTGCAAAAACGTAATGACGATGAATCTGGCACTTATCAGGACTGTTTAACACTTTTAAGTTAGTACATGATTCCTTATGTGTTTCTTCATGGTCTGGATGACTATAAAATAAGAAAATAAAGACACTTAATGAGAAGGTGTGTCCAAACTTTTGACTGGTACTTTATATAAAACAATCTTAAGGAAGTTTTAGGGTTAAAATCACTCAAAACACTCTATTTCCATTCTTTAGTCACATACTTTCTTCACCTCTCTTTATAATCACTTCCTTGCTTTTGTGGAAATTGCAAACTACTGAATAGAGACTAACTGTGTCATTACTCACACACACACACACACACACACACACACACACACACACACTCACACACCATATGGGGTGGGAGGGCGAGCAAATAAACCATTGAAAAGCTCAGACATCAGGGAGCCTGAGAGGAAGGAGGGAGAATTTTATAAAATAAAAAGAGAGAAAAAAATTATTCTGCCTTTCCACCTCTCCAGAAACAGACAGACGGCAAACACACACACACACACACATACACACACACACAATCAAACACACACACACACACACTCAGAGCTGTAATCTAACTGACAACTGGTTAATGTATTCTTTAAGCTTCAGGACTCTTGGCTCCGTTCCTGTGTTTGTCGTTTAACATGACAATCCCTCCATCCCTTCACCTCCATTCATCCCTCATTCATCACTCCAGCTCTGTGTCACTCTTCTCCAACTGCTCTCACTTCTTTCACTCCACCTCTACTTTCACTTTTCTCTTTCACAAACTGTCCTGAATTAGCCCCCTTCTGTTTTTAACTCGCGTCAGAGAGTGTGTGTGTGTGTGTGTGTGTGAGAGTGTGTGTGTGTGTGTGTGTGTGTGTGTGTGTGTGTGTGTGCACGTCATTCTGATGTGGTGGTCCCACAGCAGCCATCAGCTTAAAGGTTAAAAAATCAAATTATAGCTTTACTGAGCAGCTGCAGATCTGGACTTTTTCACTGTATAGGTGTGTGTGTGTGTATAACTGTAGGTGTGTGTGTGTGTGTGTGTGTGTGTGTGTGTGTGTGTATTCTTTTTTTATGTATTTTAGCTGGAATGATTGTGAGCTGAGGTAATACTGTGCAGGTACTGACCACAGCAGTTACGGCATGAAGGCCATGGAACATCATTAGCCTCTAATTTCCAGGTTGGGTACGTTTACACAGCAGGGAAAAGTGATCTAAATTCAATCGTTTTCACTGCAGTTACCTTGAAAAAGTAATCTGATTTCTGATTACTGATTAAGTAACTGATAAGTAACTTAGTTATGAACGAGGGACCATGGTCATGAAGCTTGCCATCAGCTGCCGGAGCCCCGAGAGAGCACAGTTGTTCTTGCTCTCTCTCTGGGTGGGTACAGTACAGTAGATGGCGCTCTTCTCTTTCCCCTCATCACTCCTAGGGTGATGTGGATCAGCACAAGGCTGCGTCTGTGAGCTGATGTATAAGAACCGAGTCGCTGTGCTTTCCTCCGAGCGTTAGCGCTGTGATGCTACTCGACAATGCTACAGCATCAGCAGCAGTTCAAAAAGTGGCGGAGTCTGACTTCACATGTGTCAGAGATATGGGGGATATACAGCTATACAGAGTAGCAGCTGAATAGATGGAACAATTAGCCTAGCTAAATTGGAAGAAAATGGGGAAAAGATGGGGAAAATATTCTAAAATACTGTGATTCTAAATTTGGTCCTTTAGACCATGATTTTCATCTTCTACTTTGGATCAGATCAAAATTTTTGAGCTGCTCCTGATGCAGCATTGCCGAGTAGCATCACTGCGCTAACGCTCGGAGGAAAGCGCAGCAACTCGGTTCTGATACATCAGCTCACAGGCGCAGCCTTGTGCTGATCCACATCACCGAGTGATGAGGGGAAAGAAAGAGCGCCATCTACTGTACTGTACCCACCCAGAGAGAGAGTAAGACCAACTGTGCTCTCTTAGGACTCTGGCAACTGATGGCAAGCTGCATGACCGGGATTCAAACCAGCGCTTTAGACCGCTGGATCACTCAGTGCCCTTCAATAATATATTCTACATGTGTTCTATTTGTACTTTACAGGAAATCACGAATGCAGCTGCCAGCACTGAAGTGTTGGTGTTTTTTGGCTCTTTTTGTCCTGCCTGTTCCTGTACGCTGCTTTCTCTGAATTAAATTACTAAATACAATAAACAGTTTTCTGTCAAATCATCCTGCCTCACTGGATGTGAAGGTGCTCCATTCATATAACCTTGGATCCACAATGCTTAATTTAATCAGGTTTCTGGGAGTAAGCTCCAATTAGGCCTTTGCTTTAACTCTTTTATTCCAACACTATTTCTTATTTCCTCTGCAAGACTGAACATTCATTTTTCTCTCTTTTATCATCTATCCTTGCTGGTATGGGGGCGTGTCAGAAAACTTTTGCGATGCAGCATTTATGCAGAAAAGTACATATTTTGAGGTCTTAGAGTAACATTTTTCAACAAAACAATGCTAAACCACATGCAAAAATTCCATAATGATGAAATTCTTATATCTCAAGATGTGCTTTCAGGAAGAATGGGACAAATTTGTTTGTAATTTGTAACTTTTAAGTGTTGTGAGAAGAAAACTTGAGTAGTTAACCTTATTCATAGGGCCTTATCTTACAACCTGCCCAAGGTGCATCGTGATGCTTATTACTATCTTACTCCCCACCAACAGTCTGTTTTAATACCTTCCTCCTGCCTGGTTTAAACAGCAGCAGATCTTCTGAATATATCTACACTGATGGGCGTGGTGTTCTGGAAATGAGGTGTGTTCAGGTACATTTCTGGAGTTTTGCTTGTTTATCTTGGTAACAGAAAACACAGGAGCTCCACTGACTGAATACAACCAAGACAGACGCCAAAAGTCAGACGTTCATTGCTATCTCGGCAACACAGGCGCGCTGAGCCGATCGTACACCCCCACTTATTACACACACATGAACACACAGCAGTGCACAAACCCAACTTTTACATCAACAATAAACAGAATGAACGAGTGTAAATGAGAAGCTCAGTTTCCTCTGCTGAGAAGCGTTTGTTGGACACGTCCAGGTAGCTGCGCCGTTAAAATAGCAATACCCTGGGTTCTCAAAGTCAGAGCTCACCTGACTTTTGCGGCAAATGAGTCACTTATTGAGAATCAGTACATGTGCATTTTAAGCATTCAGAGCCTTGCAAGGTGTACTTTTCCTGTTGTTACGATAGCAAAGATACCCTGACACACCTTAAATCAAGCTGCACAGTGCACAGTTGATGGTAGTAAGTGAATTATATTGCGGGATATGGACTTTTTTACATGTTTATCAGTGTGAGTAGAGTTGTAAAGTGGGACAAAGAAAATGAGACTGCTCAGGTCCAGCCAATAGACCACTGTTCGTCCAGATGTGACCCTCTGAGAACGGTGTGCACGCTTGTAAGTGTGTGTGTGTGTGTGTGTGTGTGTGATCGAGTGCAGGGCTTGTGCACTAACTGGAGTAGCAGTGAGAGAAAGCTCTGGAGGAAATAGACACAACACAGCATTGTTCAGTCCACACAGCACCAGAACCCAGCAACTCCCTCAGGCCTAATCTAAACACTACTTACTGCTGGGAGTGTGTGTGTGTGTGTGTGTGTGTGTGTGGTTGTGTGTGTGATCAGGTTCTACTGTACATTCCAAGTCCACTTCATGCTATATATGCAGTAGTGTTGTTAAAAGTGTTGTGAACTCTTTTGAATTTTCTATATTTCTGCTTTGAGCTAAAACATCATTTTCAATGAGAAGGTTGAATCCAGAATCGCTTCTCTTGGTTCACATGGACAATTCTATCCAGATGCTGCCAGTCACCATCATTATCCCCATAGCTGTAGTATCTATCTGGGTAATAAATCAGATTAAACTGCACCTGAACAGCTGTTTACCTCAAATATGAGGAAAATATTTAAAACTCCCAAAATTACAAAATGAAAACCCAAAAAAAAAAATAAGAAAATGATCCAATATTTAATATCTGTTAGAGGTAAAAGTAAGTGAACTATTAGCATGGTTCATACACTTTTTAACCAATACATTTAAATGATTTTTTCATGACTTTTCCATGCCTTCAAGGCACATTTTCATGGCCATACAGTTAAAAAAAATCAGTGCAGACATGGACAATAAAACCAAAAATCAACTAAAACTATAAATAAAATTGATTATAGTAGGCCTGAAGTTTTGTTAGCTTAAAATAGATTTTCTCCATTGATAAACTGAAACACAAAGATTTGAAAACAAAATTTCCATGATTTTTCCAAAACTTTCTGGGTATTTATTATTTTTTTTCCAAAACTTATCCAGGCCTGTAAATTGCTATTTTCAAAAAATGACTTTTCCAGGTTTCTCATGACCGTATGACCCCTGTATTAGGATTATTAGATCATTCAAAATTAGCTATCAATTAGGGGTGTGCAATATCATATCGTATGTGATAATATCGCCCACATTTTTAAATATCGTGAACGATATTATACCCTGAAATATGGTGTCATATCACTGACCCCTAATTATCACATCAGGGTACAAATTTTAGCTGTTTTTAGTAAAAGAAAAAAATCACACTTCTCATTTCCTATTGTATATCTGCTAGATACAGATTATATCTGTGCAGTTTCACTTATTTTACTTTAATCCTGGATATATGGAGATATTTGGAGAGCATTATTATTATTACCACGACATTCTGGATCATTGACTGATTCTGTTACAAATCTGATAAAATTCTTGTATTTTTTAATATCTCAGTTAGGGGTGTGCCTTATCATATCATATGCAGTAGTGTATTTTTGAAATATTTTTGTCATTTCTGAAATAAGTGTTTTGTCATATCGCCAAAAATATTGTTGTCGCGAAAATACCATGAAATATCGTGATATTATTTTAGGGCCATATCGCCCACCCCTACTATCAATTATGTATTAGCGATCTTCACAGCACATGTTAGTGGAAGTGTATCACAGTATGTTTTACTAAACCGAAGTTTTCCTGTAACTTAGCTATAGCTGTTTAGTATGGAGCTGATGTGCAGGGCTAATCTGCAGTTAGCGTATGTAAGGTTTAGCTGCAGGTATTGATTAATAAATAAATTCTAACCTTATATTTTTGTGTCATCATCGTCTACATTTATGTTAAAATCTATTTGATAGAGATATTTTGAATGCAAAAAAAATTACAGGGTTCACAAACTTTCAAACAAACACTCAATTTGTTGTAGCATTAAAGAGTTCACATAGAGTATAAGCTCATGCACCTGTGTGTGTGTGTAAGTGTGTGTGTGTGTGTGTGTGTGTTCCCTGCCAAAGCCCTAGTGCTGAAACTCATTTCCTCTTGGACAGTCCCGCCATCCTAGCTGTACCTGGAACTGACGCACTGTGGGCAGACCTGGCACTCCTCCATTACAGCATTTTTTTGCTGCTGACGCACAGAAACCCTCTTATACAGAGTTTCAATGTCACTTGTCTTTGTTCACATGGACAATTCTAGCCAGATGCTACCGGTCATCATCATTAACGTTATTCAGAACGTTTAAGAAACTGGGCTTTAACGAACTCAAAAAACTGTAATAACTGTAGTAATTATTATCTGGGTAATAAATCAGGTTAAACTGCACCTGAACAGCCATTTAGCTCCTCAAACATGAGGCGAATATTTGAAAGTCCTGTTAGATCAAGGTCAATTAAGTTTAAATTCTACAAACTACAGACAAAATTTTCCCAAATTCCAAATAAAAATAGAGCATTTAGAGCATTTATTTGCAGAAAATGAGAAATGGCTGAAATAACAAAAAAGATGAAGAGCTTTCAGACCTCAAATAATGCAAAGAAAACAAGTTCATATTCATAAAGTTTTAAGAGTTCAGAAATAATCAATATTTGGTGGAATAACCCTGGTTTTTAATCACAGTTTTTTTCATCCATCTCGGCATCATACATGTTCTCCTCCACCAGTCTTACACACTGCTTTTGGATAACTTTATGCTGCTTTACTCCTGGTGCAAAAATTCAAGCAGTTCAGTTTGGTGGTTTGATGGTTTGTGATCATCCATCTTCCTCTTGACTATATTTTAGAGGTTTTCAATTTGGTAAAATCAAAGAAACTCATCATTTTTAAGTGCTCTCTTATTTTGGGTGTAAGGATGTAAGTTAAAACACCCTCACAGTGAATGTACAGATGTTGGTGTGCAGTTTCTCACACATTATTCCAGTAACTCAAATTTTTCCTATTTAATGTTTGCGCCAAAGCAATTCTAAAAAAACTGTAATTGCTATATATTATGGTAGTTAAGTTATCTAGGCTAATTGTTATTTTCTTGGCCCCTGGCCCGTGCTGGGCTTGTAATAACAGTGTTAGTGTGAGCTTCTGACAGTGAGTGAGTGAGCGTTTGTGGCGTTATCAGTAAGCAGGCAGGTCAGGGTGTAGGTCAGCAATCTGTCAGATTTAGCGCTTTCAGGAAAATGCACATTTCAAGAAGCTGGACGTTCTGCTGGACTGGAGTTAAAACCCAAGCCATTCTTTATCAGAGGGGGTTTAATAGAGGGGCTTAATCACACACAAACACACTGAACACCACTTATTCCCAGCATTAACACACACACACACACACACACACTGTCTGCCACTTTTCGAACATATCAGTGAGTAATCCAGCTAGCAAAAACAGTTAGCTTTGAGAGTTAGCCATTAGCCAGCTTCATATTTCATTGTACAGAACATTGTTACTGAATACTGAAGGCATACATACTACAAAGGAACACATAATGAATCATGTTTTAAACGTGTTTAAAAGTGATGAGAGCCTGATGACTGCCAGTTTCATACTAACAATTTTGATGGTTTTTGTGGTGACTGCACTTGAGGATACTTTCAAAGTACTTGAAACTCTTCTTTTCAGATTGACTGACCTTCATTTTTTCTTAAGTATTTAGGAAAAAAAATATTTATTTATTTAGTTGAGTAGTTGTTGCTTCTCATAACCTGGATTAGAACATTACTCAAATATTCACTATTCACTGTATACCTGTAACTCTACCTCTTCACTACTTTACTTTAACTGATGCTCTCAAACACTTTATTAAGAGACAAGAAATTCAAGTAATTAACTCTTGATGAGTTCAGCACAGCTGTTAACTGAAAGCCTGAATTCCAAGTGACTCTACCTCATAAAACTGACTGAGAAAATAAAGCCAAAATATATACAAATATAAAATATAACATATAAAACATATTCTGGGATGTTCCCTATGTTTTTCTCTGTATAGTTTGGATGAGCTTCGTATTAATCCACAATGCAGAACATTTTAAAATAATAAAAAAACACTTAACAAAAAAATGAAAGATTTTTTTAAATCAAAATATGGTCCAATTGAATACTGTTAGTATTGGCTAACTTACAATCTCCTAAAAATAACATTTGGTATGTGTAACTTTCAATTCACTGTATTCAAGCTGAGCACAAAGGGCAGAACACCGACCAAATTTAGGAAATATATAATCATCAATTTCGGCCATAATGTCAAGTGAATTGTGCAAATGTGCAATGTCCCTTTCAATACTATAAAACACAATATATATATATATATAAAATATAATGTTTATCACATAACATAAGACAGTTTAAATGTACATACAGATGATTACATTCAAAGTTGTGAGGACCACACAAAACATCCTTAAAAAAACGAACAATTACAACACACTACTATCCTTGCGGGGACATCTGGTTCTCACAAATATAGAAAAACCCAATTCCACATATACACACACCAACATGTTTACAGTATGCCACCACTATGGGGGATAGAAAACATGCCGGACATCAGAATCTGTAATCACTGCTATTAGTTCTGCGTCCAAATTGCCCGGTCCTCAGCTCTGATTGGGGTCCCCACTGCGTCTCTCAGGGACAGCTGATAAAGATGTATGTATGAGGGTGATGTCATCTGATCGTTACTGTAATTAGCCTAGCATCTGCAGATGTCCTACCAGTTATTAACTGAGTACTGAAGTTAAATACTAAAATCAGCGCTACTTCAAATAGAGACTAGGGCTGGAGGATATGCCAAAACGTATATCAGGATTAGATCTGGTTGATAAATCGATTTTATTGATTGATTTGGGTTTTTTCAACTTTGTGCCAAATGAAAAGAATAGGGCACGGTGGAAGGGCTGCACGATATTGGAAAAAAATTAACATTGCAATGTTTTTTTTTTTCAACAATATATATCATGATATTAAACAATGCAGGACCCGTGACGTCACCACCCCCGCCCCCACCAGCGCACTGACTCGCATCAGAGATCCGGACCAACCGAGAGTCAGTGCTTTAGAGTCAGCCGAGCACTCAAAACACGAGGAAAACAGCAAAACAACAGTAATCGGCCCTTTAATCAGGCATTTAAATGGCTTTTTAAAAGGTAAATAAGAGCATTTTTCTGCAATTAAAAGCGTGAATTCTTGGACTGAGGTGCACAGCTTTCCACACATGCTCACGTTTACAAGCACGTGCCCAACCGTGTGGATGGAGGCCATGCGGTTATAACCTCAAGGTATACCTCAAGTTTTCACCCGCTCAGGGTATAATATTGTTCACAATATTTAAAAATGTTGCCAAAATTATTGCATACCATATGATAAGGCACACCCCTTGTAAATATATAATTGTACAGCCTAAGTGATGACATGCACACAAAATACAAATACAAATGCTATTTATGTCCTTAATGGCTTTATTTTTTCTCCTCAACTTGTAAATATATAATTGTACAGCCTAAGTGATGACATGCACACAAAATACAAATGCTATTTATGTCCTTAATGGCTTTATTTTTTCTCCTTACATTACTTTTACTTTTATGCTTTAAGTTGTTTTAATACCAGTACTTTTACTCTTTTACTTTTCTATGCTTCTCATGAGTACTGAATTTTAATATATTTGACACCTCTGTCTATTTCCCACCCGTATTCAAACACCACTACTGGGGCTCTGATCTACCAACCAATCACAGCGTAAGGGGCGGGGTTTTCCGGAAAACAGGTGCGGAAAAAAATACTCGTGCCGTCTCGCGCGCCTGCGCTTCGTTAAAGGCAGCACTCGCCGGCACGAGCGGTCACTCACGCGCAGACTTTAAACTAAACCGGTACAAAACTAAACTAAAACGTGATAATTGTATCAATTATTTACTGACTTTAGTGAAAGCAGAACTATATGGAATATTTTAGACAATTTGGCGCGAATTATGTAGAAACAAATAAACCGAAACCTTTACTTTTACGTTTGTTTTGTTTAATAGCATCTATATTGCAATATTTAATTTTTGAAGTTGAGTAAAATAAACACGTTTACGGCTCAGTTTTTTCATTACATTTTAACTTTACATTTTAACCATCATCTTCTACTAAAACAAACCCAAGCAGCTCTGTATAATATTATGCATTCATAATATAGAATAATCATTTATTAAAGTCTAACTATATAGTGAATTATAGTGAAGCGTTCAGATCATAACAGATCAAACCTAATAATTCTTAAAATTTCCTTCGGGATCAATAAAGTGCCCCATTTTCTCTCTTTATCTATGGATCTATCTGTCTACCTGTATGTCTGTCAGATTTTTATTATTCCATTGCAGACACAATTTCTTTGTCACGCAAAAAAAAAAAAAAAAAAAAAAACATGTATTAGTGTTTTTGCAGGTTTTGGCTTTTTGACCTCTTTTGAAACCAACATTTGTTCTTGTTCACAATTTCGTGAATAATAGAACATCGAAAATAACTTTGAAAAAAACAACCATTTACCCTGTGCATACATTTTTTTCTCCAGTAAAAGGTTTTTGGAGATTATAACAATGATTAACAGCGATGATACTATATAATGTATGTGTTAATACTAACGAGCCATTCCGTTATTTGTTGCTCTGCGTTATTTTGGCACCATCCAAGTTTCTCTTCTCCCTTTCGAGTGAGTATCGTAATTTCCCAGCGTTTTTTAACACACTGCGTTGGACTAGTGATTAAATAACGTTAATACTATTAAATAACATTAAAAATATGAATGCCGCAAAAGCAGATCAATCTGATAATCAGCTTAACAGCAGAACAATACCTCACCCTTCAGGTTCAACTCTAATTTAAACTTTATATACTTTATCAGAATTTTAACATAAATACATTTTAGATTATGTTTCTGTCCAATAAAAAACACAACAGTATCTTCAAAACAACGTCTTCACAGAAGAGAGATAAAACCTGCTTGACATTCAATGGAAATCAATAAGAAAATCGTTAATTTTAAGCAATTTTGGAGAATTTATATTGGTACGTTCAACAAAAAGTTTTGATAGAGTGTGTAAAATTATGTAGTAAATTAAAAATCAGCAAAAGTTGAGATAAGTTACTACATTGGATATTGTCTCTCTAGGGATTTTAGCTGAACCTTTCCCAAAATTAACCCAGAAGCGATTGAACGATTTGTCTATTAAACGATCATTTTTTTCTTCGCGAGCTCGCGCCGCTAATACCGAATAAATAAAGAAATAAAAATAATAAACACGTGAATTTTACCTTTATAAGAGATGCGCAGGCGCGGTATGTTAGTCTTGGTTGCTAAGGCCGTTGCCAGCGCGAGCGCCAGTAAGAAGTATCCCGAAGGTCCCATGTTTGTCCGGTAAGTTCACGCGCAGCTCAGGTTGCGCGACCGGGCTGCTGGAATGAACGTGCGTGCGCGCGGCGTTTCTCCACACTGTGCCTCTCTCCGCGCGCGCGCCTCTCTCTCTCTCTCTCTCTCTCTCTCTCTCTCTCTCTCTCTCTCTCAGAGCTCGTGTGAGCACGAGAGCGCCCCGCCCCTCTCGCGGAGTCACGGACCGAGCAGCACGCGACCGCGCAGCTCCAGACTACAGTTATACTAAAGGGGGGGGGGGGGGGGGGGGGGTGGGGGACACAATATTTGGACATTAGTAAGTTAAATTAGCCTCTCACTCTCTCTCTCTCTCTCTCTCTCTCTCTCTTTCTTTTTTCTCCCTTCTCTCTACCTCTCTCAATCGCTCTCATCATCACTTTCTATTTATCTCACTTCTTCACTTCTCTCTCTCTCTTTCTATTTCTATTTTTTTTATCTCACTCCCCCCTCTATTTCACTTCTCACTTTCTCTTTCTCTCTTCTTTCTCTTTCTTCTCTTTTTCTCTTTCACTACATTACATTACATTACATTACATTACACTACATACCTCTTTATCTCACTTCCCCCTCTCTTTCATTTTCATTCTCTCTCTCTCTCTCTCTCTCTCTCTCTTTATTCTCTCTCACTGACTACTTCTTTCTCTCTCTTTCTCCCTCACTTTTTACTCACTCTTTTCTCGATTTATCTGACCATTTGCTCACTCTACATCTCTCTTTTGCCCTCTCTTTTTATGTCTCTCTCTATTTTCCAATCTCTCTCTCACTCTCTCTGTTTTATTTCTCATTTTTTTCTGCTCATTCTCTATTCTCCCTCTCTTTAGTTATCTCACTTTTCACTAACTCTCTTTTCTTTTTTCTCTCACTCTCTACATCTCACTCTTGTACCTTTCTCTCTACATCTCTTTCTCTCTCTCTCTCTCTCTCTCTCTCTCTCTCTCTATTTATCTCACTTTATGCTCACTCTTTTCTCTATTTATCTCACTGTTTGCTTATTCTATACCTCTCTCTCCTTCTCTTTTTATGTCTCTCTGTATTTCCAACTCTTCTCTTTTTCTTTTATGTATCTCTCTTTATGTATCTCACTTTTTTGCTCACTCTCTTTCTTACTCTCCAACTCTCTTTCCTTCTCACTCACTCACTTACTCACTCTTAAATAGACTTTAATTAAATCTTCCAGCATATGAAGGGCTCATGGTCTTTTTCTATTTCTTCCTCTCTCTCTCTCTTTATCTATCTCACTTTTTGCTCACTCTTTTCTCTCTCCCACACTATCTACCTCTCTCTTTATTACCTTTCTCTCTACATCTCTATTTATCTCACTTTATGCTCACTCTCTTTTCTCTGTGTCTCTTTATTTCCCTCTCTCTAACTCTCTCTCTCTATTTATCTCACTTTTCGCTCACTCACTCTCCAGCTCTCTCTCCTTCTCGCTTGCTCGCTCACTCACTCGCTCACTCTTTCTCTTAAATAGACTTTAATTAAGTCTTCCAGCATATGAGGGGGTCATGGTCTTTCACTCTTTCTTGTTTGTCAGAATAGATCCTATAAAAACGAGGGATTTTAACAGCGATGGGAAAGTCCTCGGTGAAAACATGCTCTAAAGAGCAGCTCCTGACGTCAGGCTGCTTTAAAGCGAGCGTGATTAGACGCTGGAGTTCTGTGTGGAGCGTTCTGCAGCTATGGAAACACCAAATTGTGAAGGAGAGCGAGGCGAAGGAGAGCATTCACAGAACTTTAATTTCCTCGTAATTTGCTTTGTGGAGATTAAGCCTCAGGTTCTCTGGTCCTGCAGACCCCCGACCTGCTCAGACGGTTCCTTGGTTAGAGCTTTAAGGGTAATTCAGCCTCTGAATCACCTCAGTCAGGTTATCAGGGGCTGGTGATCAGGGTTTAACTGGAACGCAGCACAAAAATCTGAGCTGAACTGAGCGGGGTCCCGTGGGGACCGGGATAAAAACTGTTCCAAAGCACGCTGAGCTCCACGCCGCTATCAGCGTCCAGCAAACAATACACAGCATCCTCTGAGATACGCTCTACATTTATCTCATTTGAGGAGGCCTGAAGTGTGAGAAAGATCTGCGAGGGAATCGTGAGAAAATATGAGAGTGAGGCGAAGAAAGAAGATAAAATAGGAAAGAAGTAAAAATAGTTAGATAGTTGTGATGTAATTAATCTTTATACAGCTCTGGAAAAAAGTTTCTTTGATTTTACCAAATTTAAAACCTCTGGAATATAATCAAGAGGAAGATGGATGATCACAAGCCATCAAACCACCAAACTGAACTGCTTGATTTTTTCCAAAAGCAGTGTGTAAGACTGGTGGAGGAGAACATGATGCCAAGATGCATGAAAACTGTGATTAAAACCAGGATTATTCCACCAAATATTGATTTCTGAACTCTTAAAACTTTATGAATATGAACGTGTTTTCTTTGCATTATTTGAGGTCTGAAAGCTCTGCTTATTTTTGTTATTTTAGCCAAAGAACCCAGAACAACATCTAAAGACCTGCAGGTCTTACTTATCTCAGTTAAAGAACTGGGCTAAACATTCTCCACAGAGATGTGAAAGACTTGATTGAAGGGTAAAAAAACAAGTTAGATTAGATTTAGGGGGCAAATACATGTTAACATAGGGCCAGTTTGGTTTGAATTGATTTTCTTTCCATTAATAAATATAGTTTTTATTGAAAAATTGTGTTTATATATTTCCTCAGGTAATCTTAAGCCCTATCCGGTCGGGATTAGTATCTCAGGGGGTTCTGGGGTAACTTTCTCTTTTATGGGGGGTTTTTATCCTCTTTGATTTTATTCCCGTCTTGAACAGCCATGTGAGTGTTTTTCTCAGACGTCTTCTGAGAAAATTACAGGCTGAATTAGCTACTGTTTTTCTCTGAACTCCGTGCTCCTCCGGTAATTTTAGTCCCGTCTGGACGCACATCTCTGAGTTTCGTCTTCTTGCGTTTAATAAAATAGCTGTTTGTCCACTGCCGCGCACCGTAATTACACTTTGGGTGCGCCACGGTTTCCACGGAGATCCACGTGAAAAAAACACAACAGTGAGTGGAAATGGAGGAGCTACTGAACGCCGCGATGTCATGTGACCAAGAAAGCAAAAAAGCCTAAAAACTCACTGGTCCTCCTGTTTTTTTCAATTGCGGTCCAGATATGTTTTATCACTAAAGAGTAGAAGTGTGAAATATTTCTCACAGACGTCGCCCTGAGAAAATAATCCCATGTGGATAGGGATTTAGTCTGATTTTAAAGTTTAAAAATACTTTTTCACAGAACTGTATTTGGAAGAGGTCCTACAAATGCATGTGTGTGTCGACAAAAACCTAAAAAAACCTAAAAACCTGCTCCCCACCTGCAGCTCACTGATTAGAAATGCTAACTCCATGTCCTCAAGCTCTCTGGGAGCATGACCTTAGACCTTGTAATGAAGGCTGGGTTTAGTCTGGGAGACTTTTCATTGCACTCTGACCTCTCTAAAATGACCAAGTCTCTCTCACACACACACACACACACACACCAACATGACCGACCAGATTAACAAAGACTCTGTAGCACTTTCTATGGGCTCTCCTTTCCGTGATAAGCTCACTGGGCTTTGTTACACGTCTACTTGTACTAATAAGAGTGGTGGTCCCTTCAGGTCCGGATCAGCATCCTGAGATAATCCCTGTCCATTAAAGCCCCGCCTACCATTACTCTGGTGCACATTACGGCTTTGATTTTACCAAATTGAAAACCTCTGGAATATAATCAAGAGGAAGATGGATGATCACAAACCATCAAACCACCAAACTGAACTGCTTGAATTTTTGCAACAGGAGTAAAGCAGCATAAAGTTATCCAAAAGCAGTGTGTAAGACTGGTGGAGGAGAACATGATGCCAAGATGCTTAAAAACTGTGATTAAAAACCACCAGGGTTATTCCACCAAATATTGATTATTTCTGATCTCTTAAAATCTCTTTATGAATATGAACTTGTTTTCTCTGCATTATTTGAGGTCTGAAAGCTCTGCATCTTTTTTGTTATTTCAGTCATTTCTCATTTTCTGTAAATAAATGCTCTAAATGAGAATATTTTTATTTGGAATTTGGGAGAAATGTTGTCTGTAGTTTTTTTAGAAATAAAAAAATGTTCCAAGTGTGTGCCCTAAGCTCAGATACTTTGTGGTGTATGGCCGTTTTTCCTGAGTACCTCAAATTACTATCGCTGATAGAATAGAAAGGTAGATTTGTGGATTTAATGGAGTTGTTTGATTTGTTGGTTTTATAGAACTCCAAATTCTGGTTTACGCAACACCGAATAGACATTTTTCCTCGATTTGACTTCCCATTAATCCAAAATGCTACAGTAATATTCCTTGAATCACAAACCTTTAATACATGTATAAATATCTTAAAATATTTTAAGATATAAAAGTCTAGTGGTGTGATCTGATCTACTCTGATCTAATCTATATACAAGCAAATAGGTCAATTTTCTTCATCTGCCACCTCATTTATTTAATTTCTTAGAGTAGTATTACTTCAAACATACATAATAAATACTATTAAAGGGTTTTTTTCTCAAGACCTCTGTGGTGTTAATTGATAATCCTTTGATTTTCCTACTATATAGGAGTCTAAATTCTATAAAAGTCTATATACAACCAAATTTCCAATGACTCCAAATTTCTACAAGGGTTTCCCAGGAACACAGTCTCCACCAGATTGCAGCACTTCCTCGTCCTGCAGATCTCCAGATTATTGATTTATCACCAATCCAGCATTTATGGAGCAGCTGGGACTCTGCAGCTTCAGCTTCAACCTACGAGTGTAGAGCTACAGGATCTACAGGCCCAGCTGTAGCAACATCTGTGATTTCAGATGATTGAATGTAGAATGGGGCCAGCTTGGGTTTGAAGGTGCTCTCTCTCTCTCTCTCTCTCTCTCTCTCTCTCTCTCTCTCTCTCTCTCTTTCTCACTGCTCTTACTCTTCTTCTGCCCTTCAGGAAATCTCTCCGTTCGGATTGTGTTGCTCGGCCTCGGGGGAGATCCTGTCCTTTGAACCTGGAGCTCCGTCTCCATACTGAGGGAAGCAGAGGAGGCCCAACCTTCAGCCACGTCCCAACCAACAACAGATACCATAAATCTACAATATACACACACACACACGTATAAAAACAAACATATAAAACAAATATAACCATACAAACAGTAGTGACCACAGATCCCACAAATATCTGACACAGCAAAATGAGGTCAGGCTGTATCATGTTGTGTATTTAGATATGGCTGTCTGAGTGTGTGTGTGTCTGAGTGTGAGATGATAGTGAACTTCCAGAGAGAGTGGTCTGCACTGTGTGTGTGTGTGTGTGTGTGTGTGTGTGTGTGTGTTTGGAGTGTGGGATGTGTTGAAAGATGTATTATCAGCGAACTTAGAATGGGACGTACTCACTAGTGATGTCAGGAACTTGCTTTTTAGTAACACGTTACTCTAATATGACATTTTTATTTTTAGTAACGAGTAATCTAACTCTATTTCCAATCCAGTAATCAGATTAAAGTTACTTATCCAAGTCACTGTGTGTTACTTTAGTAAAACAATATCGTAGCATTGGGCTGGACGCGTTTAAAAGATGGACAAGAAAGACGTTTACAGTCGTCGGTTTATTGCTGGAACTTGGAACAAAGGTTGCTGTCGGCCGCAACCACACAAAGAATAACAACAGGCTAGCAAGCTAATAAGCTAACAGGCTAAAACTAGCACTCGGGCTGAACACACACACACAAACACACACACACACACACACAGTGAAAAAAAACAATGTCAAATTTGAAGAAATGTTTTGAGCCGCAGCAGCAGACTTACAGAACAAGTCCCAAAGGTGGCGAGAAGCTTCCAATAAAGTTTTGGCAAAAACTGTTATTTTGAGGAAGTAACTTAAAAGTAACTTAGAGCGTTTTCACACCAGCACTATTTGGTCCGGTTAAAACGAACTCTGGTCCGTTTGTAACTTTAGTGCGGTTCGATTGAGCAGGTGTAATCGCACTCTGGTGCGGATCAAAAGAACCGGACCAAGACCAGCTAGAGGAGGTGGTCTCGGTCCGGTACCAAACGAACTCTGGAGCTCTGGTTCGCTTGTGGTGAGAACGTGATCCGGTCTCCATCGGATCCAGCTATTAAATATAAGCCATTTATATGAGCTAAACTGCTGATGAAGCAAGCACAGTTTAAACTGATATATTAGCCAGATAACACTAATTACCACAGCTGTGAACATCAACACTGTGTCCATGCGCGCGCCGTCTGCGCTGCGTCCACTGCTCACAGCCGCGTGACTCTGTTTATTATGTATAAATCTGTGCTGCACGTAGAAACACTGTGTTTGAAAGTGCAGCGTTTCAGTGTTCAGTGTTAAAGCACAGATATTTGCGCTGGAACACAAAATCTTCTCGCTGTATTTACTTTTTCGTATATTTATATTTAATGTACTCCCGTGTCAGACAGCTCTGACCAATCAGAGGACACAGGCTGCTCGCGTGGTTTATTGATGCGCATTTTGGTGCGTTTACATTTATGCCTATGTGAAACCAGACCGAACAGAGCGAGAAAACGCTCCAAGTAAACAAACTCATTAACTGATTCGGACCAGAGAAACGAACTACAGGTGTGAAAACGCCCTTAAAAGTAACTTAAAAATAATGTAATCAGTAATCAAATTACTTCTTCCTTGTTGGCCAAAGGAATCAGAGGTAATTCAAACTACAAAAATACTGGAGTATTCCTTTAATCATCTCTACACCCACAAAGAAACACAGGTGTAAAAAGTATTCACATCCATTACTCAGGTAGAAATATAGGTACTGAATACTGCATACTGCACTAGGCTGTTCCCTGTTTCAGCTGCATATATGCTGATTGTAAATGAATGTATGTTAGTAGAATGTAAATATATTAACGAAGTTTAGTTGGACTGGAGTGTGTGTGTGTGCAGGTGTGATGGATCACAGTATAAACCAATAAGGAGTCGGAATGGTATATGTTTATACTTCTCTACATCCAATCACAATCAGATTCTCTCTATCTGGATGGAGAGATTTATCTGGATAGGGGTTTTATTGAACGATGAGAAGCCGGAATGAAAACCAGCTGAAATGAAACAGGAGTAACGAGGCTGTTTTTATTAAAATGTAAGGAGGAGAAAGTTCAGAAAATTGTGTGAAAATGTAAAAATAATAATTACTACAGTAAAGTATAGATAATCTACTTTTTAACACAGAAGACAGTGATGCTGTGCAGTGATTGGCCAGGCTCAGTGGGATCGTGACCCCAGCACAGACAATCAGTTTGACACCATCATTGACCATGACCCCTGACCTCTGACCCACTAAACATTGTGGTTGCATTTATTTTTTTACCCCGACGACCTAAAGCACATTAATCATCACTGTTGTACCTGTGTGTGTGTGTGTGTGTGTGTGTGTGTGTGTTTACGCTGGTTTGTGTCTTGGTGTGTTTAGTGAATGTTTGTAAGAAAGGCGAGTGTGTTTGTGTGTTTTTGGCTCGCTGAAAGATGGTACCACTGGTCTGGGTGGTCTTATGAACCTGTGAAGAAATGTGTGTAGTGGGGAGTACTATGCATTCATGCATTTGGCAGATATATAAATGATTACAGTAATACATGTAATAAAGCCTATTATAGCAATCTATAGGTGAGCCGCCAATCGTGCAACCATGCATTGGCGTGACATTGACGTGTCCCACCCAATCTCAGAAATAAGTGTATTGGTCCCCCCAAAAAATGATACAGCGGAAAAAGCAGAAATTGTTTTAAAATATTATATTATATACGTATTATATTAAATTATTTTATTATTAAATATATAAACTTATTTTATTATTAAACTAGCTTTTGGATAACAGGCTAGGAGGTTTGGGTTATCTAACGTTTATATAAACTGTCTAAAATCTGTCTATAAAATCTCTATGAAAAGTATAGTTAAATTCTTTTAATAAAAGGACAACTTCGAAAGAAGTGCTTTCAGTAGAAAAAACACATGAACCCAATGCAAGGGAATAATAATAACAATAATAATAATAATAATAATAATAATAATAATAATAATAATAATAATAACAATAATAATAATAATAATAATAGTAATAATAATAATAATAATAATAATAATAATAATAATCAACTATGTAATTAAATTATTTTAAATATTAGGTGATAACTGATCCGTTGTTGTCATATATGTATATAATTCAGACATTTCACGCATATTTTTTTACTAACAGTAAATGTAATGTCGAGTAACATGTTTAGGTTTTTGGATTTAACTAATAATAAACAGAAGTACAGAAAAAAAAATAGTTTTTTGTGATTAACTGTAATTCTGCAAATGTTGTTCTAATTCACTAAAGGGTGGGCTTTGATTTATTTTAGCAAATGTGTCTCCTGCCCAATGTTGAACCCTTTGCACCCATGCAGCTTCATTTAGGGCGTGTCAGTGTGTCTTCGCTATCGTAATGACGGGAAAAGTACACCTTGCTCGGCTAAAAACGAGCAAAAGGCATGTACTAATTCTCTTTATTAATCATGAGTGTGGTTAATGTTGGGAATAACATGAAATAAACCAATCAGTGTGTAACTTGCCATTCCCTTTAAGAGCCAGGTGTGCTGTGACTTTGGCAAATTGCTATTTTAACAGCGCTGCGTTTCTTCGCTTCTCAGCAGATGAATACTCAAGTTTGAATATACAGACCAGTCCAGCATTTATGGAGCAGCTGGGACTCTGCAGCTTCAGCTTCAACCTACGACTGTAGAGCTACAGGATCTACAGGCCCAGCTGTAGCAACATCTCTGGGTAAATGTGCTGCAGGATCCATACAGAACCTGTAGAACCTCCAAACCCAACCCTCTCAATCTTATATCATCTTATATCCAGAATAGAGGAATCAACAGGATTATTTCAACAATAATTTCATTCACACAGATGAAATATAAAAAGTATAAAAGTGTTTATGCTCTATGATATCAGTAGCAAATTGGAGATTACATCTTTACAGCAGTAGCCGTACAGATCCCCTCCAGCTGGATATGGCAGAACACACACATTTACGACCGACTCCACACACACTTACCCACACCCACTACTTTAACATGATCTCAGAACAGGGTTATGAGGGGTAGAACTGATAAAATCCAGCTGGATGAAAGGGAACACCGTACTGTCCATCTGCTGGATAGAAGAAAACCTTTATACACAGTTTATACTGACCTCAAAACCAACAGAATAAACAGTACTCTACACCACAGGCAGACGGGTAAAATTTCACCGATTTATGACCATCTCTACAGATTCTGATCAACCACACACACAGTATACTGTATACTGACCTCCAGCCAAGGCTGTAAATACTGCTCTGAGGTCAGCTACAGCTGAAGCCACCTGCTGTAATCCCACCCATTACGCCTGGTTGCTCAATTCAGATTTTCTACACAGATACTTTCTGGTTTGGTGGATCACAGAGATGTTATTCAGTTTTAAAACTGTTTAAAAAAGGGTAAAAGAAGCTGCTTAAATTATATACAGCTCTGGAAAAAAATAAGAGATCACATAAAATGATGAGTTTCTTTGATTTTACCAAATTAAAAACCTCTGGAATATAATCAAGAGGAAGATGGATGATCACAAACCATCAAACCACCAAACTGAACTGCTTGAATTTTTGCACCAGGAGTAAAGCAGCATAAAGTTATCCAAAAGCAGTGTGTAAGACTGGTGGAGGAGAACATGATGCCAAGATGCATGAAAAAACTGTGATTAAAAACCACCAGGATTATTCCACCAAATATTGATTTCTGAACTCTAAGTCCAGTGTTGTGTAGTGTACAGTAGTAAAGTTGTAGTAAAGTTGTATTAGTGAATATAGTAACTCTGTATTGTAGAGAAGAGAAGTGGGCGGAGCTTCTGGTCATGGTGAACATAAGGCTTGTGTTGTGTACAGTAGTAAAGTTGTAGTAAAGTGGTATTAGTGAATATAGTAACTCTGTATTGTAGTAGAGAAGTGGGCGGAGCTTCTTCTGGTTATGGTGAACATAAGGCTTGTGTTGTGTACAGTAGTAAAGTTGTAGTAAAGTGGTATTAGTGAATATAGTAACTCTGTAGTGTAGTAGAGAAGTGGGCGGAGCTTCTTCTGGTCATGGTGAACATAAGGCTTGTGTTGTGTACAGTAGTAAAGTTGTAGTAAAGTGGTATTAGTGAATATAGTAACTCTGTATTGTAGTAGAGAAGTGGGCGGAGCTTCTTCTGGTCATGGTGAACATAAGGCTTGTGTTGTGTACAGTAGTAAAGTTGTAGTAAAGTGGTATTAGTGAATATAGTAACTGTGTAAGTGGGCGGAGCTTCTAGTAGCTGTTTTTGAATGGCGGTTCTTGATGCAGAGCGTTTGAGGGATTGGAGATAAGAGGTAATATTTATTGGGTTATTAGTGTCTATAATAAAGTTATTTGATGGTAAAATAATAATTCGGTCTCCTCGTTTCTTTTCTTTAAAATGCATGAAGTGAAAATATCCAACACCTGCATCACTCAGAAACAGAGAAAGCTGTCTGGAAAATCTCCCTCCACACCTCCCTGATCCTTTTATCCCTTTTTCCATCTCTCTCTCTCTCTCTCGCTCTGGAAGAAGTTATAAACAGAAGTGAAGAGGTTTTCTTCCTATTGTGGTCATCACTCACACTTTACTGCCCTCACTACTAATACATTACCTTAAAAGAGAGAGAGAGAGAGAGAGAGAGAGAGAGAGAAATGCAAAAGAAAAAGATATAGAAATACAGAAAAAGAGCAAGAGAGAAAGAAAGAGAACGAAAAAGAAAAAAGAGAGAGAGAGAGAGAGAGAGAGAGAGAGAGAGAGAGAGAGAGAGAAAAGACATAGGGAGAAATTGAGATAAAGGGAGAGAAAGAGAGATAAAGTAAGAAATAGAGAGAGAAAGAGCAAATGAGACTGTGAGAAGTAGAGAGAGAGAGAACAAGAGAGAGATAGAAAGAGAGAGGGATTAAGAGAGCTAGATAGAAAGCATAAGAAATGCAAAAGCAAAAGAAATAGAAACAAAGAAAAAGGGCAATAGAGAAAGGTAGAAAGAAAGAGTGCAAGAAAGAGAGAGAGAAAGAAAAAGGGAAACAGCAAGAGAGACAGTGAGGGATAGAGAGAGAGAGAGAAATATAGAACAAGAGAGAGATAGAAAGACTTTTTGACTTTTAAAACACCTTTATATAATTTCATACATTAATTTACTTCATACTTGTTTTAAAAGTACTTCAGATTTGGTACACCATGAAAAACCACATCCCACCACCAAAAATGTCTTACATCACAAATTAAACATAAAGCCACACTGCTCATCTGATTCACAAATATATCCCCCAACCCCCATTTTAAAAAGAAAGATTCCACATCACCATTCAGCTCATGATATGCATATTCTAGTTTTAACCTTTTTAAAATCAATCCTCTCACCATTAACACCGGATTTGTCCCTTCATTTCCTTTGATCTTATTTTTTCTAGTGCACCAGATCGCTAACTTAGCTGCTCCAAACAAAAAATTCAAAATAACAATTTTTCCTTTTTTGGAGACAGAGTACTTTGGTCCGTAAATAAAGTCACAGATATTAAAAGACCCTTGAATAGCTTGACTCCATTCCTTTACAAGGTATAGCAATGAGCTTAACCGGGAACACTTCAGGAATAAATGAGAGATAGAAAGAGGCAGAGAGAGACATTAGGAGAGATAGATAGAAAGGGAGAGAAACAGAGGAAAAGAGCAAGACAGAAAGAGAAAGAAAAAGGGAGAGAAAGAAAGGTAGACAGAGAAAGAGAGGGATAGAGCGAAAGATAGAGAGAAAGACAGGCAGAGGAAAAAAAGCAAGAGAGACAGGAATACATAGAGACAGAGAGATAGAAAGAGAGTGCAAGAGAGAGGGATACAAAAAGAGAGAAAGGTCAACTTTAAGAGAGCTGAATAGAAACAGTGACAAACATGAAAGTGAAAGATAGACACAAAAAAGAGCGAGAGAGCGATAGAGCAAAAGATAGAGAGAAAGACAGAAAGAAAAAGAGTAAGAGAGACAGTAGAGAGGTAGAGAGAGAGAAAGAGATAGCAGGGCAAAATCAAGAGAGCTAGATAAAAGGGTGACAAACGTAAAAATGAAAGATAAAAAGAGAGAAAAAGAAGATAGATAAAAGAGAAGAAAGATAAAGAGAGAAAGTGTAGAAAAAGACAGACAGAACAGGAACAACACCTTTCAACCTTTTACTTGCATTTCATTAATCACAGCTTTACACTCAGCAGAAAAGTGTGTGTGTGTGTGTGTGTGTGTGTGTGTGTGTGTGTGTGAGTAGGTTCCGGGCTCGTCCATTCGCATCTCTCTTCACACATCATTGTGTGTGTCTGTGTAAACTCAAGAGCTGGAGTGTTTGAAGATTTCCCCTCCTCCTTTCATCCCTCGTTCCCGTCTCCCTCCATCCCCGTCCTCCGCCGCTCGGCTCGGCCTAACAGAGTCCAGAACCTCCTCCACGTCCCGCCACAAATTAGCAGAAAAAAGATGAAAAGCGCTTTCCTTCATTCTGCCTCACTGTTTCTCTTTTCCTCCCACTTCCTCCCTCTCTCTTTCTCCTTCTCTATCTCTCTTTTCATCTCCGTAACGATCATCAGCTGCCCTCGCTCCTCCTCTTCCCTTTATTCTCAATCACTGCCATATAAAAGGAGGGGGTGTTTTTTGTTATAATCAGTTTGATGTATAGTATTAGCCTTTATACGCCAGGAATCATAACTACAGACGTTCATTGCTATCTCGGCAACACAGGCGCACAGTTACGCACACATGAACGCACAGCAGCACAAACCCAACTTTTACATCAACAATAAAACAGAATAGTAAATAAAATAACATTGCTGTTCCCGTAAATGAGCTGCTGGAGCTCATTCACAGCGTCAACCAGCAGCTCAGTTTCCTCTGCTGAGAAGAGTTTGTTGGACTCGTCCAGGTAGCTGCGCCGTTAAAATAACAATCCACCAAAGACAGAGCTCACCTGATCTACTCTTAAAGGGAAATAAAGGGTAATGACACAATGATTGGTTTATTTCATGTTATGCCCCAAATTAACCACACCCATGATTAAAAAGAGAATTAGTATATATATATATATATATATATATATATATATATATATATATATATATATATATATATATATATATATGGAATAATGGAATAATTAAATAAATAAAGACCACTTAAAAATTATGAGTGTCTTTGGTATTCCACCAAAATGAAAACCTCTGGAATATAATCAAGAGGAAGATGGATTTTTGTGTGGCATGACATTATACAAAAGCAGTGTGTAAGACTGGTGGAGAACATGATGCCAAGATGCATGAAAATTGTGATTAAAAGCCAGGGTTATTCCACCAAATATTGATTTCTGAACTTTATGAATATAAACTTGTTTTTTTTTTTCATTATTTGAGGTCTGAAAGCTCTGCATCTTTTTTGTTATTCCAGTCATTTCTCATTTTCTGTAAATAAATGCTCTAAATGAGAATATTTTTATTTGGAATAAATTGTGTGTGTGTGTGTGTGTGTGTGTGTGTGTGGAATGCTGTAAGGGTGGGACAGGGGGACAGTATGTCAGTGTAAGTGTGTGTGATAATTCTCAGATATTATATTGGACAGTCACACAGCTGTGCAGGTCAGCAGTTAAAGCTGTACAGTAGTTCTTTGTTCAGCTGCACTCGCTCACTCATCACACGGATTTATGTGTGTGTGTGTGTGTGTGTGTGTGTGTAAGAGAGTGTCATAATTCACAGGTCTTGGTTCTGTTCTATAAACATTAACACAGCATTAAATAGTTCAGAACTACTCAGGGACTTCACTCAGCACTCAGAGTGCGGGATGTTATATGAGTGTTATACATGTTTATACAATTTTTACTACTATGTACTGACACACACACACACACACACACACACACTGATCAAGGCAAGGTAAAGGAAGACATTGATTGGCATTTACCTACATAGTAAATGAATAGTGAAGTGATCTATCAGACTATGAAGCAACACATAAGGAATCATGTAGAAACTTAAAAACAGTGTTAAACAAACCTAAATACTATGTGAAGAAGCTTTTAGATAAGTGCCAGTTTCATCATTACACCTTTTTATGGTCTTTGCAACAACTTCACTTAGTTGAGTAGTTGTTGCTTCTCATAATCTGGATTAGAACATTACTCAAATATTCACTATTCACTGTATACCTGTAACTCTACCTCTTCACTACTTTACTTAAACTGATGCTCTCAAACACTTTATTAAGAGACAAGAAATTCAAGTAATTAACTCTTGATGAGTTCAGCACAGCTGTTAACTGAAAGCCTGAATTCCAGGAGACTCTACCTCATAAAGCTGACTGAGAAAATCCAGCAGAGATGTTCAAAACTGATCATCTAAACAAGAGGAGCTACTTTGATTCGTAGTTGTTCTGTATAGTTTTGATAACTTTAGTATTAATCTACAACACAGAATATTTAAAACAATGAAAAAACACTGAATTTAAGGTCACTTTTGACTTTTGACCCAGACAAAATATATAAAATATCTTGGATTCATACTGTCTAATAAATCTAATCCTAATAAATATGTTAAATAATGATTTCACAGTTTTGTGGTTGTTATGTAAAATAGTAGCAGTGTTTATAAAATCAGGTTTCATTAGATGCCAGCCTGTTTATTTTATATAATCCCATATACCCATACCCTACAATGTAGTATTAGTATTAGTACTATAGCTGTACTGTTACATATCTTGCTACACCTTGCATTAATATTAAACAATAATATTAAAACAAGACATCATTTAAAGACTATTTCATTATTTTGACTCAAATAAATCCCAGTTTGACCACCCACAGTGTTACATTTAGCGCTCACCTGGACTCGATGATACGCTGCTTACAGGTCAATATCACGCTTCAGTGTGTGTGTGAACGCATGTGTGTGTGAGTGTGTGTGATTTGCTAGTGTGTCAGTGTATCCAGGCCACAGTCACAGGTGAATGTGTGGGTGTGTGACATCTGGCCGTGGTGTGGTTATTGTGGTTATTGGGGTTATTGGGGTGTTGGGGGGGCTCAGCGTTTGGTATTTGGGGTCGTGCGGAGCTTTAGGGGGGTTTACTGGTTGATTGGGGAGGAAGACAGCCACATCTGGAGAGGTCGGGGGTAAAGGCTCGGGGGGTCCGGCCACTTAGACAGTTCCGGGGGCAAACAGTCATCAAAGACCCCAATATACCCCAATATACTCCGATATACTATAGCAGAGAGAGAGAGGGGGGGTGGGAAAGTGAGAGGGTGTGAGAGACGTAAATCTCACTTTATTTATATAAAATAAAGCAGGGATTACGCTGGATATGCTGTTCATCAGAATCAGAGAACAGAGCTGATCCTTCAAAACCTGCTAAAGTAAAATTCAGAGCAAAGACAGTACCAGTCTAAATTGTGGACACACCTTAAATTCACTGTTTTTCTTCATTTTAAAATGTTTAGTATTAATGTAGATTAATACTAAAATCATTCAAACTATAAAGAAGAAAACCATATAGAATTATTTTTTGAATTATTACTTTGTGGCTTTCAGTTAACAGCTGTGCTGAACTCATCAAGAGTTAATGACTTGAATTTCTTGTCTCTTAATAAAGTGTTTGAGAGCATCAGTTAAAGTAAAGTAGTGAAGAGGTAGAGTTACAGGTATACAGTGAATAGTGAATATTTGAGTAATGTTCGAATCCAGATTATGAGAAGCAACAACTACTCAACTAAATAAAGAAAAAAATTACTTTAATTTCAGAAAAGAAGAATTTTAAGAACTTTGAAAGTATCCTCAAGAGCTGTCACCACAAAGACGATCAAAAATGTAATGATGAAACTGGCACTCATCAGAACCGTCACAGAAAATGCAGGAATGGATGAGCAGATAAAACATTAAATATCTTGGGTTCTTTTTTTATTTAAATGTTTATTTGGGACCGAAATAAGCCTTACATTACACATTTTTACATACCATCAGAGAGAACCTCTGTGGTGGTGGGATGTGGATTTTTAATTTTTAGATGCATCTTGATTCAGACAGGGATGATTCTGAATTGATTTGTACCTGCCAGCATGTACAGATTTTGTGAAACAGGTACATATTTTCAGCCCCAAGTATGCTTGTATGGTTCCATGTTCTAAAACACGCATTTTGTTAGTTCTCACATGACGCCATGTTGTCCCAAATGTGTTTATTGTGAGAGTGTTCGCAGCTGCTCACAGTGTTTATTGACACTGATTTATCACTAAGAGCTCTATTTTAGTAATCTATAGCGCACTAATCCATTATGCATTGCGCAATTTAGTGTCGTGTGTTTTCGGTATCATGAGAAAATACAAAAAATACGCCTCACGCAGCTCATACTCTTCAAAAGACATAAACTAATTCTCTTAATTAATCATGGGTGTGGTTAATTTTGCACGTAACGTCAAATAAACCACTCAGTGGGCCAGTAGTCATTCCCCTTAAGAGGCAGGTGAGCTTTGACTTTGACGTGTTCGTATCTTAAACAGCGCGGCACTTTTGCGCTTTTTTCAGCAGAGGATACCGAGTTGAGCGTTCACACTGTGAAAATACACCAGCAGCTCATTTAAGAGAACAGCAATGTTATAATTTATTCTTTATTGTGTTTATTGTTGATGAAAAAGTTGGGTTTGTGCACTGCAGCACGTCCGCTGGTCGCCCCTATATAAATATGATGATTCATTTTTGTCAGGGTTTTATGCAGTCAGTAGCGCATCTGTGTTTTCCAGCACCATAATAGCAACATGCCAGAAATTTACCTGAACACACCTCACTTTCAGACCACCACACTCATCAGCGTAGATTTATTCCTAAACTCTTCCTAAACACTATTTTAACGTACAAATAGACTGTTGACGGGGTGTATTGCAAAGAGCTTTGCGTCACGCCTGGCGCGTCTAATTTCTCTCCTCACTGTTTCTGTGCTGAAAACTCGCTATTATGGATCATTGCTGAGATTTTACGTTAAAAGTACCAAGTAGTCATGCAATAATAAAAAATACTGTATAGAAAAAAAAAGACGCATCAAGATTCATCGATAATCGTTTAAAAATCACATCGTAAACCCCTCATCACAATCACAATCAAATCAAATTGTAAGGTGCCCAGATATTCCCAAATAAAAGTCTACAAAGAAATGCAGTGTTTAAACTTTTCTGGTTTTAGGGTTTTACTCTAAACCAGACCATTTGAGATAATCTAACAATATACTAAACAATCTGTGCCACCCCCAGCTTCACTTCCACACACCTAGACACACTCTCCAGTCAGCCATTAGCCTGTTTCCTGTCAGAAATCTGGGCTCATTGCCTCAACGACTCAATGCAAACACCAGCACACTTTAACCAAAGCCCTCTGGACACACACACACACACTCATACACACACACACACACACACACACACACACTCCTATACACCGCAGCCCCGGGCTAATTTCCCATTTCCATGTGGCGCCTGCTCCTAATCCTCCAGTGTGACTCGCTAGAAATGGGTCCCAGAGGTAAAAAACACACACACACACACATATATACACACACTAACATATGGTTAGGAAACATGTTTATAACAGGCATATATATACACACACCGTTAACATGCTGGCATGAGTGTTTATAGGTATGGGGCACAGAAATGCTCTTTGTCCAGCCAAACCATTTACTATCAATTACCATCAATTACCCACTAACAGCAGCCACAACACACACTTTATTACAGAGCACACACACACACACACACACACATGCACACTGGAGTATATGGCCACATAACTATGCACAAGTACAGTACAGGTGCAGGTACAGGCTCTAGTTTAGTTTAGACCCTGCTGGTTCCTCTATGCTGGATATAAGATGATATAAGATTGAGAGGGTTGGGTTTGGAGGTTCTACAGGTTCTGTATGGATCCTGCAGCACATTTACTTAACCGCAGATGTTGCTACAGCTGGACCTGTAGATCCTGTAGCTCTACACTCGTAGGTTGAAGCTGAAGCTGCAGAGTCCCAGCTGCTCCATAAATGCTGGATTGCTGATAAATCAATAATCTGGAGATCTGCAGGACGAGGAAGTGCTGTAATCTGGTGGAGACTGTGTTCCTGGGAAACCCTTGCTGTGTGTGGGTGAACATTATCCTGCTGAAATCACTGAGATCACAGTTAGTGTTCCTCCTATCACTACTAGGGGTGACCGACTGTCGTATGAGATGCTATCGAGTTGGTTGGGGCAGTGTGCCCTCTTGTGGTGGGTGTTAAGACCATCAGACCACACCTGTAACCATTTACCTGAGACAGAACTGCAGGTTATATATGAGTTCTCCAATACAGCTCTGAAACAATATAATCAAGAGGAAGATGGATGATCACAAGCCATCAAACCACCAAACTGAACTGCTTAAATTTTTGCACCAGGAGTAAAGCAGCATAAAGTTATCCAAAAGCAGTGTGTAAGACTGGTGGAGGAGAACGTGATGCCAAGATGCATGAAGAAAAACTGTGATTAAAAACCAACCAGGGTTATTCCACCAAATATTGATTTCTGAACTCTTAAATCTTAATGAATATGAACTTGTTTTCTTTGCATTATTTGAGGTCTGAAAGTTCTGCATCTTTTTTGTTATTTCAGCCATTTCTCATTTTCTGTAAATAAATGCTCTAAATGAGAATATTTTTATTTGTAATTTGGGAGAAATGTTGTCTGTAGTTTATAGAATAAAACAACAATGTTCATTTTACTCAAACATAAACCTATAAATAGCAAAATCAGAGAAACTCATTCAGAATCTGAAGTGATCTCTTATTTTTTTCCAGAGCTGTATAATGAACAATAAATCAATCACTTAATTAATAGGCCAGTGCTCAAACACTGAAGCTTTTTGAAACACACATGCAAGGTGAACATGTACACACACACACACACACACACACACACACACACAGCAGACCAATTATATCTTTCTGGCCAGTGAAAGGGCCAGACTCCCCAGAGAGCAGCAGATTAGCTACAGCCAAAGCCACTAATCCTCACACAGACTACTGACACACACACACACACACACACACATTGTTAAAGAACACACCAAATCTGAAACCTCTGGATCCATTTTCACAATTTTTCACGATTCCTGCCAGTAAACCCTGGGAAAAAGTGTTTCTCCTAAATTGGCCAATAAAACATTCAGGTTGCTGTACAGAAGGTGAGCTCCAGAGGTAGCTGGTCAGTATTTCCCAACATTCCACACGACGACAAAGAGCCAATCATTCCTCAGCCAATGGAGTGGCCACTAACAAGGGTCACAGGGTCAAAGGTTAAACCCACATAACCATCTCCAGGGGTGTTACATTACCTGTAGAGAGAGAGGGAGAGCCTGAGGAGAGAGAGAAAGAAAGAGGACAATGCGCTCTAAAAACGATGTTCTAGTTTTACTTGAAAAAATATAGAGCATCATTTTTAATTAGAAGTTGTTTTTAAGTAGAATCCATAAAGTTTTTTGATCATTTTAATAGCACTATTGCTAGCGCTATCAGAAACGCAGTGACTGGACTGGACTGGGCTTAGCATCATTAGCAATGCCAGCGGCCAGGCTTTAGCATCGGGCTAGTGCCGTTAGCAATGCCACTGACCAGGCTTTGAGCATCGGGTTAGCATCATTAACAATGCCAGTGACCGGGCTTGGACCATCAGGCTAGCATCATCAGTAATGCAAGTGACCGGGCTCAGAATATTGGGCTAGTGCCATTAGCAACGCCAGTGACTGGACTTGGAGCTTTGGGTTCGCATCATTAGCAATGCCAGTGACTGGGCTTGGAGCATCGGGTTAGCATCATTAGCAATGCCACTGACCGGGCTTGGAGCATCGGGCTAGTGCCATTATCATTGCCAGTGACTGGGCTTGGAACATCAGGCTAGTGCCGTTAGCAATGCCACTGACCAGGCTTGGAGCATCGGGTTAGCATCATTAGCAATGCCAGTGACTGGGCTTGGAACATCAGGCTAGAGCCATTAGCAATGCCACTGACCAGGCTTGGAGCATCGGGCTAGTGCCATTATCATTGCCAGTGACTGGGCTTGGAACATCAGGCTAGAGCCGTTAGCAATGCCACTGACCAGGCTTGGAGCATCGGGCTAGTGCCATTATCATTGCCAGTGACTGGGCTTGGAACATCAGGCTAGAGCCATTAGCAATGCCACTGACCAGGCTTGGAGCATCGGGCTAGTGCCATTATCATTGCCAGTGACTGGGCTTGGAACATCAGGCTAGAGCCGTTAGCAATGCCACTGACCAGGCTTGGAGCATCGGGCTAGTGCCATTATCATTGCCAGTGACTGGGCTTGGAACATCAGGCTAGAGCCATTAGCAATGCCACTAACCAGGCTTGGAGCATCGGGCTAGTGCCATTATCATTGCCAGTGACTGGGCTTGGAACATCAGGCTAGAGCCGTTAGCAATGCCACTGACCAGGCTTGGAGCATCGGGCTAGTGCCATTATCATTGCCAGTGACTGGGCTTGGAACATCAGGCTAGAGCCGTTAGCAATGCCACTGACCAGGCTTGGAGCATCGGGCTAGTGCCATTATCATTGCCAGTGACTGGGCTTGGAACATCAGGCTAGAGCCATTAGCAATGCCACTAACCAGGCTTGGAGCATCGGGCTAGTGCCATTATCATTGCCAGTGACTGGGCTTGGAACATCAGGCTAGAGCCATTAGCAATGCCACTGACCAGGCTTGGAGCATCGGGCTAGTGCCATTATCATTGCCAGTGACTGGGCTTGGAACATCAGGCTAGAGCCGTTAGCAATGCCAATGACCGGTCTTGGAGCATCGGGTTAGCATCATTATCATTGCCAGTGACTGGGCTTGGAACATCAGGCTAGCGCTGTTAGCAATGCCACTGACCAGGTTTGGAGCTTTGGGCTAGCGTTATCAGCAATGTTAGCGACTGGGTTTGGAGCATCGGGCTAGCAACAGATTAGCTATAATTAAAGCCATAATCTATGAATAAACTAATAAAACATTCAATAAAGGAGATGCCACCCACATACCCGTGCAGTGCTACCATGTGATATGGCAAAAGTCATGGAAACTGACAATAGTTCATGTCCCATGACTTTTGGCATATCAGTGTTGTATGCTGAGGGTAACCAAAAAACTAGAAGAGGAGGAAAATTTCACTTATTGAGTTACTAGAAGAACACAAATATAGTTATAGGGAGTGTTGTGGAGTTCCATATAAATGAAGGGGAGCTGCACTGAAAAAAAATGAGTAAAATTAACTTTAAAATCTTTCTCAATCTTTCTGAATTTGCTTTTTTTTAAGTAAATTTAATTTCATGTAAATTTAAGTAACTTCAACTTGGTTTCAAGACTTAAATGTTACACAGAGTAAATAAGTGAACTGAACTTCAGTCAATCCTTTATTTTATTAAACTTTATTTCATTTCTATATACAATATTATCTAATTACAATTACTTCATTTATACAATATTACTCAAATAATTTATGATACATAATACATTTTAATTCTTGAAATATTTTTAGTTAAAACACACATATTACACTGTCTCAACACATGGATGGCATGTAATACATGTTTTGTATAAAATACATAATTGTAATTAGATAATATAGTATGCAGAATTTAAGTAAAGTTTACTAAAGGAAAGGATTGATTCAGCAAAAATAAATTAAGTAAAGGTTACTAAGGGCTAAAAGTTGGGGTGGAATATTAAAAAAAAAAAGTAGCTTACAATAAGTAACCAACTCCAGGTTTAAAGAAGAACCATCCATAGTGTAGTAACATATGGCCAATTGTATATGCATTGACTATAACTTAATAGCCTCAGCTCACTCATCTCTATTAAAGGCATGTATTAAAATTATATATCATGATTTCTGTGTTTTACTTGGTAAAGGAGAACATGCTCAAACCCTTTTCTGCAATTAGAGACTGTTATCAATGTAGCATGCAGGAATTACACTTAAAAACCCAGAGCATGTATGTATACTGAAGGAAAGCACACTGGAAATGGACCTTTATGACAGGAACATCCCCCCTATGAAAACAAGAGGTCCTGTACACTTGTAAACACCATAAAAGATCAACATTTGTAGTGACTCAATACGAGCTAAGAGTAAAGTTGACCTGAGTTACTGAGTTTACACTGGCAGTGAGCCAGTCTATAACCTTTTCTTCATGGAAGCAATCCATCAAATCCAACATTTGCATGGCAAACCACCCAGCAACAATCAAGCAGCTGACCCCCCGAAAACCCAGCAACCAGCTGGCAACCGACCAATAAGCAGCAGGAGGTTAGCATACCATCGTTAAAGTGTCTTTGCAGCTTTTAGAACGGGCCAAGATCTCCAAGAGGCTTCCAACACAAAGGACAGAACCCGACAGGGCATGCACTTACAGAACACCAGCGGTGAAGATGTTCCTAACGCTGTTTTTACACCTAAAATCAAGATCAAGTAGTATGAAAAAGTTGCACAGAAACCATCAATCCTGACTGAACTGGAGATGTTTTGTAAAGAAGAATGGTCCAAAATACCTTCAACCACTATGATCAAAAGATCGCTGGTTCGAATCCTGTTTATGTAATTTGCCATCAGCTTCTGGAGCCCTGAGAGAGAGCACAGTTGGCCTTGCTCTCTCTGGGTGGGTACAGTAACAGTAGATGGCACTCATTCTTTCCCCTCATTACTCCTAGGATTATGTGGATCAGCACAAGGCTGCGTCTGTGAGCTGATGTATCGGAACCACCAGAGTCGCTGCGCTTTCCCCCGAGAGTTAACGCTGTGATGCTACTCTGTAAAAATGTTCAAAAATAGGCGGAGTCTGACTTCAGATGTATCGGAGGAGGCGTGTGCTAGTCTTCACACTCCTGGAGTTGAGGTATTACTAGTAATAGGGGGAGTCCTAGTGAGGGAGTTGGGTAATTGCCCGTTTAAATTGGGGAATAAATTTATTAAAAAAATAAATAAATACCTTTAACCAGAAGCCAGACTCTAAAAGATGATCTACTAAAAATGTTATAAAGGAAAATCATGAAAATTATCAGGAGTATGATCACTTTTCATACCAGTTCTTCAGGTGTTTTTCAGGTGTTTTCAGGTGTTCTTTGTTTCTGTTTATAAATAAGGGTTAATCTACAGCTACGGTAGATACAAGAGTGTTCTCCAGGTTATGATAGTATGACTCAACTTCCTGTAATTGATCTGAATGTCCGAACCGTCCAATAAAATGTTTTCACACTACTAATTAAAATGTCTTCGTGCCTGTGTGTTATTCCCACGTGACCCCTGCTCCTCTGTGTCTCCTGTCTCAGTAGTTTTCCACCACGTGTCTCATTTGTAGCTCCGCCCTTCCCCAGGTGTTCATTGTTTCCTGTTCCTATTTATAGTCTTCCTGTGGCACTTTGTCTTCGTCGGTCTTTGCACTAACCTCTGTTGTTTGTCTCTCTCAGTGTTCCATAGCTTCTCTCAGTGTTTCCTTGTCTCCTATAGCCTTAGTCCCTTGTTTCTCGTTTATTTCTTGTTTTCACGTTTATAGTTTATTTCCTTGTTTATTTCTAGTTTATTCCCTTGTATATATTCCCTGTTTATTTATTATCTTTATCTCTAGTTGGTTTAGTTCATGTTCTCTGGCTTGTTTTGGTTATTGGTTATTTGTGTATCTTTGTTTTGTGTTACTCGTTCCTTGTTTCTTTGCTTATTTTTTATTTATTTAATTTCTTTTTTTTTTTAGAAATAAATAATTTATTAAATAAATAACAAATAAGCAAAGAAACAAGAAACGAGTAACACGAAACAAAGATACACAAATAACCAATAACCAAAACAAGCCAGAGAACATGAACTAGAAATAAACAAGGAAATAAACTATAAACGTGAAAACAAGAAATAAACGAGAAACAAGGGACTAAGGTTATAGGAGACAAGGAAACACTGAGAGAAGCTATGGAACACTGAGAGAGACAAACAACAGAGGTTAGTGCAAAGACCGACGAAGACAAAGTGCCACAGGAAGACTATAAATAGGAACAGGAAACAATGAACACCTGGGGAAGGGCGGAGCTACAAATGAGACACGTGGTGGAAAACTACTGAGACAGGAGACACAGAGGAGCAGGGGTCACGTGGGAATAACACACAGGCACGAGGACAGACAGAAACAGGGCGAGGACGTGACAGTTCAATTTGCAAGTAATTTGCAATTAATTAACTGCATGTAACTGAATCATATTATTAACCCTATACAAATATGGTTAAAAACACATATTTTACTGTGTACAGTAAATGTTACAGGAATATTTGTTACCCTGAATGTGATTTGGATTATGTTAGGTAGTTCTTGTAAGTGTTGCCCAACTACTGTAATCACACCAGAATTGTATTATTCTGTTTACACTTGGCATTAATATGTATCTGGATGTAATGTGCCCTGTCCTAACCTCCTATAAACATCACTTTCTCATCCTAAAGGAGAAATGTATTTGAAGTCACGGGCCACAGACTCTATAATAAAACAAATAATGAAATATACCACTTTAAATAATACATTTTCCTGATTATTTCATTTACACACCATTTTACTTGACTTACTATCTTCATCTTTGACAGTGTTGTGTAAACTAAGATTTTTCAAATTGATATTTAATTTCATGATGTCTCTTAATATTAAACTCCTTAATTACGGCAACTTTTAGACTCTTTGCCCCGTTTTTCTGCGCTAGAAATTCGCCCTCTCTCCGCTTTTAGACTCTTTGGCCCGTTCTTCAGCGCTAGAAATGCGCACCCTCTCCGCTTTTAGACTCTTTGGCCCGTTTTTCTGCGCTAGAAATGCGCACTCTCTCTGCTTTTAGACTCTTTGGCCCGTTTCTGACACCTAGCGTTCAAACTTTCAATCTCACATTATAAAAATCTGCTTAACAGCGGGACAACTTTCATCCTATTTCTAAAATACCTCGTGGGCCGCTCCAAAAAAGGAAACGGGCCGCAAATGGCCCGCGGGCCGTAGTTTGGACACCCCTTGTTTAGAGTACATGTAGGGGTTCTACCACACAGAGTAATGTGATGGTAATCTGATTACACTGTGTCCTGAGGGTAAAAATGTTACATACTGCTGCTTTAAGGTGCTTTAGTGAAAATTGGCTCCTAATGTTAACGCAAATTATCGTTTGCCACAATTCTGGAAGTGCAACAGTCCACTTATGTGATTTAGCGTCAATCGAGCGAAGCAGCGTGAGTGTGTGTGATGAGCTCATGTGATTTATGCCGTGCTTGCGGTGGTCTTCAGCGTGTGATCTCATAGAGAGACCCCTGAAGTGGAGGCAGCCAGATTCCTCCACACTCTCCCAGAGGATACAGGGAATCTCTGTCTCTGGCTGGCGGGGTAATGGGGTGGATGTGAGGGGCTCAGCGGGCGGTTAAACAGAGCTTCAGTAATAGACGCATCTTCAAGGCAGCGTTTGAACTCATCCCACACACACACACACACACTATTGCCCACAAAGTCCAAGACCCGACCTTCGACTTTCACCAACTGAGCTCGTTCTTCATTCACACAGCTGTGTGACAACCAACACTAAAGCCTCTGTCACACACACACACACACACACACACAAACACACACACTTCCTGAAGTTTAACACACTTCTCACACAGTTCGCGGTAGGGTCGTCTACCAGTCTCAAAGGACACCAGTGCAGTTTTCAGTGATGCTGATGTTAACTGCAGTCGTATTGAATTGGCCTGCATGCATGTACTCCTCTGTCGTGCAGCCATCTGCCAACGGTGCTGGCACCAACAGCATGATGCATGAAGGGCATCACTATTCTGTGAATGCTTTAAACAATAGTGCTCGTTGGGTAACTCAGTGCAGATATGTCCCATGACTTTTGGCATGTGAAACAGTGCACTAGAGTCTGCTAAATCTTGGACTCTGCTTTCTAGCAATTCTACAAAAGAAAAACAGTTTTCTAGGAAAACGTCTGGACCTCGACTCGACCTCCACCAGTGCACCACAACCTGCCATTCCTAATTACATTAAAACTCTATCTCTCTCTATCTGTCTCCCTCTTTCTCGCACTCTATATTTCTCTCTCCCCCTCACTTTTTCTCTCTCTCTTTCTACCTTTCTGTGTCTCTCTTTCTATTCCTCTTCCTCTATCTCTTTCTCTTCCACTCTCTCTTCCACTCTTGCTCTCCTCTTTCACTTTTTACTCATCCTTTCTCTTTCTTTTTCCTCTCTCTTCTTTATTTTGTGTTGTTCTGTTTTCTTTTGCTCCCTCTTTCTCACACTCTTTTTCTCTCTCTTTACCTCTCTCCCCTCTCTTTCACTCTTACTCCCTTTCACTTCCTTTCTCTCTCATTCCATTTCTCTCTCTCTCATTCTCTAATTCCACTTTTCTCTCTCTAAGAAACTCTCTTTTTCTTTCTCTCTTTCTATCTCTCGCTTCCACAGTTTCGTTCACTCTTACTCTTCACTCCTTTGTCCAACTTTTGTGTCCTCTTTCTTCTTTATTTTGTGTTGTTTTTTCCATTTGCTGCCTCTCTCTCTCTCTCTCTCTCTCTCTCTCTCTCTCACTCTCTCTCTCCCTCACACTGCTGTTAAACTGGTAGAGTAGTGGACAGTGGACTGTGATTTGTGTAAAATTTGATCATAAAAGATTTGTGTGTGTTTATGAATGTGTGTGTGTGTGAGAGTGTGTGTGTGTGTGTGTGTGTGTTTGTGTGTGTGTGTGTGTGTGAGAGAGTGTGTGTGAGAGAGAGTGTGTGTGTGTGTGTGTGAGAGTGTGTGTGTGTGTGTGTGTGTTTGTGTGTGTGTGTGTGTGAGAGAGTGTGTGTGTTTGTGTGTGTGTAGGAGTGGAATGCCTGCAGGTTAACAGGACATCTGTCTTATTAATCTCTGTCAGTGATGTACTGCGACATTGAATAATTGGTACAAACACACACACACACACACACACACACACACACACACATATTTCTGTTTTGTTCGTTGCTGAACGGGCGGTGATCGGCAACGGGTGCGAGCACATGTTAAATAACCATTTATCCACCGACCTTTAACCTCTTTCTCTCTCTTTCTCTCTGTCTCTCTCTCTTTACATGGGAAAGATAGATTACTGAGAGATAAATCAAAGAGATGAAGAAAAATGAGCAAACCCACTTAACATACACACACACACACACACACACACATACATACACTCGCAATAATGCACTAAACACAGCTCACTGATCTAATACAGATGTGTTTCTATATTATTTAACATTGTTTTTCCCATATCTTTGTCACACAAAAAAGCATTGTGTGAAATCTGGAGATTTGCTGTGTGTGGGTGAACATTATCCTGCTGAAAAATGAAAGTTCTGCATGAGAGGCAGCAACACATGTGTCTGCAGGATGTTCTGCACACAGATCACTGAGATCACTGTTAGTAATGTTCCTCCTATCACTACTAGGGGGGACCGACTGTCACTGTATGAGATGCTCCTCAGATCATCAATCAATTAATCAATCAATTAATCAATTAATCAATCACATCAGCAGTTTGTTGGGGCAGTGTGTCGCTTTACAGCAAAGGCAGGATTGAAGAGCTCCCCATGAAGTCTCCATATTGAATACAAGTCCTATATACAGTTCTTGTTATTTACGTATGTTTTTTTATTTAACTGCTAGCCACAACCAGGCCTGGTTACTTTTAGACCAGTAGAATAAATACTTCACTTCAAGAATCCCTTAAATAGAACCAGTCTGACAATATGAAGATCTCAAAAAGCAACACATTATGCTGTGAAGAAATTCAAAAACAGATGAGAAAACCAAGTCACTGGCATCTATCAGGACCTGGACAACTTTGTACAATTGATAGAACCATTAATTCTGCTCTCTATCAGACAATCCTGAAGGAGAATGTCCGACCATCAGTTTGCGACCTTAAGCTCAGGTGAATAATTAAAAAACAAAACGAAACGAAAAAACTAAATGAAGGTTTTGGAGTGTGTTTGAGATGCTGTGGTGGATGATCTTAAACAAGACGTTTGTGCTGTAAAACCCTTAAATGTGTCTAAATTAAAACTATTTTTGAAATAAGATTAAATTCAAGCTGCTTGTTTACGCTGTGAAGGAGCTCCAGCAGTTCATTTCCAGTGAACTCAAGTTCCTCCAGTTCACTTCAGTGAACCACATTGAGAGCTATTTATTCACAAATAGAAATAACATGGAAAAGTGGTTAACCATCCCAGGAGTGACAGGCCTACAGAAATTACTCCAAAAGGACATGGACAACTCATCCAGGAGATCAGAAAAGAACCCAGAACAATGCTGTGAAGGAACTCTTTTTACTATTCTGTTTATTGTTGATGTAAAAGTTGGGTTTGTGCTGCTGTGTGTTCATGTGTGTGTAATAAGTGGGGGTGTATGCTCGGCTCGGCACAGCGCCTGTGTTACCGAGATAGCGATGAACATCTGACTGTTGGCATCTGTCTAGGTTGTATTCAGTCAGTGGAGCTCCTGTGTTTTCTGTTACCAAGATAAACAAGCAAAACTCCATAAATGTACCTGAACACACCTCATTTCCAGAACACCACGCCCATCAGTGTAGATATATTCAGAAGATCTGCTGGTATTTAAATGAGATAGGCTGAAGGCTTGAAAATAGACTGTTGGTGAAGTGTAAGATAGCAATGAGCATCGTGATGTGCCTTCAGACCACACACATGCTGAGATTTGCAGTAATCTGGACTACAGCTATTGTAGTTTTCAGTGATATGATGAACCAACCATCGACATCATTTACGAACGTCAGAGTCCACATTAACGCGGACCCCCAGGCTCACTCCGATCCCCACGTAAATAAACACACTCTCTCTTTCTTATACACACAGAGGGTCTCTGCGTCTCGGACCGTTTAGTCTGGAAGTAATTTATCGCTGCTGCAGGCAGAAGGTGAGTCTGCTCTCTCTGTATTCTTCAGGCAGAGTGGAGAGCTGACTTTAATAACAGAACAGAGGAAGAAAAGAACACAGAAGACTGGAGGACACTATCAGCACCATCAGTACAGAGGGAATAACGCTCACATAAACAGAGATCTCTGCATCTCTATACCGGAGGGTTTTAAGCAGAAGGAAAATGACTCTTTAAAAGACTCCCATGAGAATGAAGAAGAAAAACGAAAAGATCATATTATATTTCAGTCCAACAGTGGTGGATAGAGTAGCCTCAACACTCACTGTTCATCAGCTTTATCAGCTCCACTGATCATATACAACGCTGTAAAAAAAAAAATTTCACTAACACCAACCAGGCCTGATTACTGCCAGTCCTTTCGAATCAAGAAATCACTTAAAAATAACCATTTTTGTCTGACAACATGAAGCAGACAAATTATCTCAAAAAGCAGCGTAACACAATTCAGTCACTGATCATCTATCAGTCTGGAAAAGGTTATAAAGTAACTTCTAAAGCTTTGGGACTCCAGAGAACCACAGTGATTTACTATTATTCACGAATGGAGAAAACACAAATGCATCACTGGTGAACCTTCCCAGGAGTGACCGGCCGACCGAACAAAATTACTCCAAAAGGGCATGAAGAACTCATCCAGGAGATCACAAATGAACCCAGAACAACATTTAAACATTTAAAGAACTGAAGGATCTCACTAAAGCCTCAGTTAAGATCAGTTTATGTTAATGATTCAATAATAATAATAAAGAGACTGGGTGAAAATGGTCTCCATGGGAGAATTCCTGAGGACCATCTCACATTTAGGAACAAACATCTTGATCTCCAGGATATGTAAATAGGTCTAGGGGTAAATACTTTTTTATATATGGCCAGGTTGGTTTGGATAGGTGTTTTTTCACTTAAAATACACCGTTTACTACATCTGTGCTGCAGCTCCCATTAAAAAACACTGTTTAAATGTGCAGCGTCAAATTTTCAGTGTTCTGTTCTAAAGCAGCTTCACTACACCATCAGATTCCTGACCACACGCACCACCATGCATGTAACTTGCATTGTTTAAGAAGTTGTGCAGAATTGTAGAGCAGGATATAGAGGCACTGCTGCAACATCTGCAGAACTTATGTTAAACAGTGCATCTCATATAATTCGAATACCGTATTTGTCAAACTATACGGCACACTTAAAACCCCTCAATAAGTCCTTATGTATGAATTCTATCAGTCAGGTATTAAGGAGCAGTAAAGCCACTCTGAATGCTGAAGAGCAGAGTTGTAAGGGTGAGTTTTTTTTAGTAAAGTTTCTCCATCACTAAGCACTAAGCACTGCAGCAGCATGTCGTTCAGAGGTGACTGTATCGGATTGTAGTCTGTAGCATGTTTACCGTGCTAAATTGAGATACGTGGGATGAACCGCTAGCTGATAGTGTCCTGGGTTACTGGAACACTCAGGGTTCCTCAGTGTAGCTTTATCGGCCGGCACTTGCCCCTCCCGCTAGCACTGTTGTTAGCGGCTAATGCTAATGCTGCTGCACCCAGGCTTAGAGCTGGAGAAACTAAAAAAAAAAAAAAACCCTAAGACAAAATATTGCAAATTTAAGCTTACTGTAAATAAATGGAAGCTTTTTACTCACCCAAATAAACAGTTCTAAGAGAGAAATCTGTGTAGATTAGCATCCAGCACTTGTTTGACTTTAAAGAAAAAGTTTTTTTTAAGAATTACAGTTTTGTTTACTTATTCACTTCCCCACCTTCACCATTAGAAGGGAAACTTGGTGACACTCTTGCTCACTTTGATTTAGGCACCCTTACCAGTGTCGTTTAATGCACCTTATGTATAAAAATACACCAGAAAATAGACGTTTATTGATAGGTAGTCTAACAGGAAAGACTTGTTTAGATCATTGTGGATAGTGGATTGCTTCCATATTGGAAAGTTGGAAAGAATCTGGTCTAAAGTAACATATTCAGAGCTAACAGATCTCTGCGGAATATAAATATGTCCAGATAACAAAGTCTGAGACATACAGGCACGTATATATAGTATTTATATATGAATATGAAGACACCTCTGTCTCCATCCCCTCAACTCGTCCACTGATCTGTCGTCCCTCTCTTGCTGATCTAAACATCCCCGGAGAGAATAAACGCTCTGTGTGTGAGAAAATTCATAAAGAGAAGATTTACACAGCAATCTGTCTCTCAGAGGAATGAGAAACTACTGCGTTCTGCTCACATATGACTTCATTTTAATCTCTCGTAACTCAAACCGACAGTAAAGTGTCTCGCTGAGGTGAGTCGTACATCACGGCCGACTGTATCTGCAATCTTAATCTCTTTATAGGCCGTTTTATGGCTTGTGTAGGAAAAGTCATCAGTCTCTGAAGCGGCATCCTGCGATAAGAATTGATGTTTTATATTTGATTTAGCTTGGCGCCTTTAATGTTACGAAACTCTGAGACCCATAAAATCCAATTCATGCTCCAAACAATAAACAATAAGTATGAATTAACTGTAACATTAATGGGAAACTTTTATACTCATGTTATTAATGAATATATTAACTCTGTATTGTTGTAGAGAAGTGGGCGGAGCTTCTTCTGGTCATGGTGAACATAAGGCTTGTGTTGTGTACAGTAGTAAAGTTGTAGTAAAGTGGTATTAGTGAAGATAGTAACTCTGTATTGTAGTAGAGAAGTGGGCGGAGCTTCTTCTGGTCATGGTGAACATAAGGCTTGTGTTGTGTAAAGTAGTAAAGTTGTAGTAAAGTGGTATTAGTGAATATAGTAACTCTGTATTGTAGTAGAGAAGTGGGCGGAGCTTCTTCTGGTCATGGTGAACATAAGGCTTGTGTTGTGTAAAGTAGTAAAGTTGTAGTAAAGTGGTATTAGTGAATATAGTAACTCTGTATTGTAGTAGAGAAGTGGGCGGAGCTTCTTCTGGTCATGGTGAACATAAGGCTTGTGTTGTGTACAGTAGTAAAGTTGTAGTAAAGTGGTATTAGTGAATATAGTAACTCTGTATTGTAGTAGAGAAGTGGGCGGAGCTTCTTCTGGTCATGGTAAACATAAGTCTTGTGTTGTGTACAGTAGTAAAGTTGTAGTAAAGTGGTATTAGTGAATATAGTAACTCTGTATTGAAGTAGAGAAGTGGGCGGAGCTTCTTCTGGACATGGTGAACATAAGGCTTGTGTTGTGTACAGTAGTAAAGTTGTAGTAAAGTGGTATTAGTGACTATAGTAACTCTGTAGTGTAGTAGAGAAGTGGGCGGAGCTTCTTCTGGACATGGTGAACATAAGGCTTGTGTTGTGTACAGTAGTAAAGTTGTAGTAAAGTGGTATTAGTGAATATAGTAACTGTATTGTAGTAGAAAAGTGGGCGGAGCTTCTTCTGGTCATGGTGAACATAAGGCTTGTGTTGTGTACAGTAGTAAAGTTGTAGTAAAGTGGTATTAGTGAATATAGTAACTCTGTATTGTAGTTGAGAAGTGGGCGGAGCTTCTTCTGGACATGGTGAACATAAGGCTTGTGTTGTGTACAGTAGTAAAGTTGTAGTAAAGTGGTATTAGTGAATATAGTAACTCTGTATTGTAGTAGAGAAGTGGGCGGAGCTTCTGGTCATGGTAAACATAAGGCTTGTGTTGTGTACAGTAGTAAAGTTGTAGTAAAGTGGTATTAGTGAATATAGTAACTCTGTATTGTAGAACTTCTCACATGTTTAAGCAGCAACAAATCTCTTCCTCTCTCAGTCGGAGGCTGTATGAAGTTCAAAGTTCAGGCTTGTATTGTCTAGCCTTTACTTCCTGTGAGAGCAGGGTGTCTTCCTGTACACGTCCGCTTGCATTGTTTTACTGGCGACGAGAGATACGCCCTGAAAGTGACTCAGAAGACACACTCATATATACTGTACACAAATACAAAAAACCTGGACTTGACTGGATTTATCACGCAGTTTATGTGGTGAAAAACGCGCACAATAGGAAAAGACAAAGAGAAAAAAAGCTTTTGGAGAATTGCTGTGATTTCTGGCTCACAATGGAAAAGAAAGAAGACAAATAAACACCAATAGATAAAGATATAGTACAGATATAGACAAGTAAGTATTGGGACACCCAATCCTTCATTGTTATTTCTAAAATCAAGGCATTTAAAACAGAGTTTATCCATTTGTAACTTTTGTTGGAGTAACTGTCTCTACATCTCATGAAGTGATAAGAGTATTCAAATTTTGGGGTCATAAGCATTGGGTGCCAATATGCTTAATTTTGTGTATCAGCTTCAGATAGTCCTATTCTATTGGCAATACTTCTCTACTACAGGAATTAGACAAGCTGTGTGTGTGCACTTGCACATATATGTCAGCAATAATCAATAAGTTTATTTAGAGTCATCTATTTTAAGCGTTTATTTATTTTATTGTTATTAATTATGGATTACAGCCAATGAAAACCCAAAAATCAGTGTCTCAGAAAATTAGAATATTATATAAAACCAATTGGTACTTTTGGCAGTGTGGGCAATGTGCCAAGTCCTGGAAAATGAAATCTGCATCTCCATAAAAGTTGTTATCAGCAGAGGGAAGCTGTAAGATATGAAGTGCTGTAAGATATTGTGGGAAAACAAAACTGCACTGACTTTAGACTTGATAATAAAACACAGTGGATCAACACCAGCAGATGACAGACATGACTCTCCAAACCATCACTGATTGGTGGAAACTTCACACTAGACCTCGAGCAGTTTGGACTGTGTGTCTCTCCACTCTTCCTCCAGACTCTGCTCCCTTAATTTACTTTAAATGAAATGTAAAATTTACTGATGATCAGTGATGTCATCTGCTGGTGTTGGTCCACTTTTATAACGATGTGGATTTCATTTTCAGCAGGATGTTTATTTTGTATCACACACAAAGGAGGAGAAAACTAATGCTATGCTTTGTTTAAATATTGTACATTTTCTCATATTGTGATGTTTTTGTAGACCCAAAGGATTTATGGACCACATCGTTTCATTGTACATTTTACACAAGAATCAGACAACCTTCTATCGACGGAAATTTGACAAACCGATGAAATTTCCTATGATTTTGCATATATAGGTTTTTCATTTGTCACAAGCAACATTTCTCAAAATTTCTCCTCTTCCACAGGAGAGTAAAAACATGCTTGCTGGATCATCTCAAGCAAGCAGGGGTGCTAACACACTCACAAAGTTTAATATGCAAATAGGGCTGCCACGATTAGTCGACTAGTCACGATTATGTCGACTATTAAAATAGTCGACGACTAATTTAATAGTCGATTAGTCGTTTTTTTTTTTTCTTTGTTTTTCTCTCCAAACTGCTGCGACTGCCTTTCTGTCCTGGACGCACATGCGCAGTAGTGGAAACCGGGGTAGGTAGTGGACGACATCTCAGGACATTATACAGACAGGCTCTGGTTTCATGGCTACCCCGCTACAGAACTCAAAAGTGTGGGATCACCAAGAAAATAAAAGTGAAACGCGTGCAATGCAATATCTGCAATGAAGAACTTGCCTTCCTCGGCAGCACAACCGCGATGCACGAGCACCTGAAAAGGAGGCATGTTGTGGCTGATTAAATGACGAAGAAGCTAAATTGCTATTTAGCTGCTAAAATTAGCGTAAACAGAGCGTTAACTTAGTACTTAACTTACTCATCTTGATAGCTTTAAAACAGAGGTCACTAATAGGCGGACCGCGATCCGGATCCGGACCCAGACGTTGTCACAAATGCCGTCCCAAACCGATAAACTACAGAGAAGGATTTCATTCTGACAGTGGCTTCTGTTTTCAGTGCTTTTCGGTGCAGTAAACTCACAGATCAGTCATGTGTGGTGTAAAATCACCAAACGCTCTCCTCTGCCAATCAGATCTGTGCAGACCGCTGCCCTGTGTACGGTAATGTACACAATATCTGGACAGAGAGGCATTTTTTATTAATTTACTTTTTTTTCATAATAGTTCAAACAACCTCACGGTTGAGATGTTTCATAAATGCCAGTGCCTTATCCTTATTTTACACAGTTGTTTACACTTTATGCTAAACAGTAAAATAATTGTCTGTTACAACAAGCTGCATATTTCATTAAAGGTTTAATGAACTATGATTTTAATTGTTTTTATTTTTAGTTAGCATATAGCTGAAATCTAATGTTGGTTGTATAATAGCAGCTGCATTCTATTGTGATAAACTGTGTTTTATATTCAATTAACGTATGATCCGATTAGTCGACTAATCATAAAAAATAATCGGTGATTAGTCGACTATAAAAATAATCGTTTGTGGCAGCCCTATATGCAAATCATCAAGATAAAGCATAATGGTCACAACAGACCTAAATACACAAAAAGCTGAATCATACTTTCTAAACCGAAATATATTTTCATGGTTTGTACAAACAGCAAATGTCCATAAAACACACAGTCTCAAACTCTGATTTCTATCAAGAAAAAAAAGCTTAAAGCTTTAAAAGCAATTTGTGCCATTCAGAGGTGGACCTGCTTGTGTGCTTTGGGTCATTGTCCTGCTGCAGAACCCAAGCACACCTGAGTTTAAGGTCATAAACTGATGCCTCCTTTAAGTATTCTCCTTTAGGATTTTCTGGTAGAGAGCAGAATTCATGAATTCATGATCAGATTAATCCACTCTGAAATGGAAACGCACTACAATGCATGTTTTAAAAGTACTCTTCTTTACGCTCAGCGGAATAAAAATTCAGATTATTGCTGATGAAGATACATCATAGGAACCTGCACTACTGCTACTGACAGAGAACCAGATTTAAGCAATTACAGTAGGCCATTCCTTTCAGAATCATTTAACATACTGTCAAAATAGAGCAATTAGAGATCTGCTCTGGGTTAAAACATCAGATTTTATCAGTAATGACTAAAATTACAAAATTACAGCACTTTCCAAGTAAAACATCGAGCTCAAACTTGCTGTAGAATAGACAAATAGACAAGTTTCTATATTCTATCTTTTGAGTATCTAAAGCAGGGGTGTCCAAACTACGGCCCGCGGGCCATTTGCGGCTCGTTTCCTTTTTTGGAGCGGCCTGTGAGGTATTTTAGAAATAGAATGAAAGTTGGCCCGCTGTTAAGCAGGTTTTTATAATGTGAGATTCAAAGTTTGAACTAGGTGTCAGAAACGGGCCAAAGAGTCTAAAAGCGGAGAGAGTGTGCATCTCTAGCGCAGAAAAACGGGGCAAAAGAGTATAAAAGCGGAGAGAGTGCGCATTTCTAGCGCAGAAAAACGGGCCAAAAGAGTCTAAAAGTGGAGAGAGTGCGCATTTCTAGCACAGAAAAACGGGGCAAAGAGTCTAAAAGCGGAGAGAGTGCGCATCTCTAGCGCAGAAAAACGGGGCAAAAGAGTCTAAAAGCGGAGAGAGTGCGCATTTCTAGTGCAGAAAAACGGGGCAAAAGAGTCTAAAAGCGGAGAGAGTGCGCATTTCTAGTGCAGAAAAACGGGCCAAAGAGTCTAAAAGCGGAGAGAGTGCGCATTTCTAGTGCAGAAAAACGGGCCAAAGAGTCTAAAAGCGGAGAGAGTGCGCATTTCTAGTGCAGAAAAACGGGGCAAAGAGTCTAAAAGCGGAGAGAGTGCGCATTTCTAGTGCAGAAAAACGGGCCAAAGAGTCTAAAAGCGGAGAGAGTGCGCATTTCTAGCACAGAAAAACAGGGCAAAGAGTCTAAAAGTGGAGAGAGTGCGCATTTCTAGTGCAGAAAAACGGGGCAAAGAGTCTAAAAGCGGAGAGAGTGCGCATTTCTAGTGCAGAAAAACGGGCCAAAGAGTCTAAAAGCGGAGAGAGTGCGCATTTCTAGTGCAGAAAAACGGGCCAAAGAGTCTAAAAGCGGAGAGAGTGCGCATTTCTAGTGCAGAAAAACGGGGCAAAGAGTCTAAAAGCGGAGAGAGTGCGCATTTCTAGTGCAGAAAAACGGGCCAAAGAGTCTAAAAGCGGAGAGAGTGCGCATTTCTAGTGCAGAAAAACGGGGCAAAGAGTCTAAAAGCGGAGAGAGTGCGCATTTCTAGTGCAGAAAAACGGGGCAAAGAGTCTAAAAGCGGAGAGAGTGCGCATTTCTAGTGCAGAAAAACGGGCCAAAGAGTCTAAAAGCGGAGAGAGTGCGCATTTCTAGTGCAGAAAAACAGGGCAAAGAGTCTAAAAGCGGAGAGAGTGCGCATTTCTAGTGCAGAAAAACGGGGCAAAGAGTCTAAAAGCGGAGAGAGTGCGCATTTCTAGTGCAGAAAAACGGGGCAAAGAGTCTAAAAGCGGAGAGAGTGCGCATTTCTAGTGCAGAAAAACGGGCCAAAGAGTCTAAAAGCGGAGAGAGTGCGCAGTTTTAGCGCAGAAAAACGGGGCAAAGAGTCTAAAAGAGGAGAGGATGCGCATTTCTAGCGCAGAAAAATCTATTTGAAAAATCTTAGTTTACACAACACAATATTTTTTTGTATTATTTAAAGTGGTATATTTGATTATTTGTTTTATTACAGAGTCTGTGGCCCGTGACTTCAAATATATTTCTCCTTCTGGCCCCCAACAAAAAAAGTTTGGACGCCCCTGATCTAAAGATACTTTTCTGAAGACACAGTTTACTGTTAGTAACATGTGACCACATGTTTGTGATGACAGAACCCACAGAAAGGAAAGTAAGTATCAAAACTTGTATCAGAAGAAAAGATCCAGCGGGCTCTGATCTGATCCGGGTGGGAGGAAGCCAGCGCTCATGCATTGTTGCTTCAGTTCCACATGGATGACTCCAGAACCTTCCACAAAGATCAGAACCGGTTTTCAGATTATAAAGAGGATGAAAAGAGACTTCAGAAGAAAAGATGCATCACAGAGAGAGAGAGAGAGAGAGAGAGAGAGAGAGCGAGGGGGCGGAGCTAACCGCACCAAAGCCGCTCTCCTGCGCCCTGGATAAAGTGTACCGCCTGTGTTTAGATGAATGGTGCGTTTGATCCGACATCTCAGTGATGTATAAGGGAGGACGTACACACTGTGAACGAGTAAATATGAGAAACAGAGGCATTAAGTGAAAGTACAGAAAATTAGAAACAGCTGATTCAGGTCAAATCTGAGAAAAAAAAAAAACTACATCAGAAAAACCCAAAGCAACATCTGCTTAACAACAAGGCTTTAGTGTCATCCAAACACGTTCAATTCACCGTCCAAATAAACACACTGCTGTTTGTTTGGTTTCCAGGGGAATGCAATGATAGGCCAAAAGTCATGGGACAGCTTAGGAGATCCTGTATAAACTGTGTATAAGGTGTTATCTTGTGAGTAAGGCTGAATTATGGGACTTGGAGCAAAATCTGATAGATACATTTTTGTCTATTTTGTCTAATCTGTAAAGCATATATATATATATATATATAAAGTATATATCTTGCATGATATTATAGTATCACATTTTTAAAATTTAAACAGTTCTTATTTGCATTTATTATAACTTAACTAAAAGCCACAGAGATTTTATCCTGAAGGTTTCCACTGATCTTATTACAGCTCGATTGCCGATACCGATTAAAAAACTGAATCAGATGCCACATTACCCTCTACAGTCAAACCTGGTCATTTCACCTATTTTAAATTTTCTTAGTAGTAAATGATAAAACTATCAGGATGAGTCATCAGATATAAAAAAAACATGCAACGTTTAAGCACTGTCATCTCTTGTCAGAATAGCTTCAGCCAGTATTTTATTACTATAACTGTGCGGTATGTTATGGCAATCTGTGTGGGTGCGGCCTGTGTCTACGCCTGCTGTTTATTCCCCAACACAAAATACTCATTTAAAATCGATTAGGAAATTGTCATTTCTTAGAAAGTTAAAAAAAATAGAAACATAAAGGATATGGACCCTAAAAAGGATGAAATATTGTCGATATGCCTTTTTTAGGCACAGAGATTTTGTTCTAAAGATTCCCAGGCAAACCTGGTAATTTCACCTATTTCACCTTTTTATCAGTAGTAAATGATAAAATTGATAAAATCAGGATGTGTCATCAGATATAAAAAACATGCAAAGTTTAAGCACTATCATCTCTTGTGAGCAGAGCTTCGGACAGTATTTTATTACTATAACTGTGTGGTACGTCATGGTAATCTGTGTGGGTGTGGCGTCAGTCTACGCCTGCTGCTCATTCCCAACACAAAATACTTGTTTAAAAATAGATTAGGAAATGAAAATTTAAAAAAAAGAAAAGCATGGAGGATATGGGCCCTGAAAAGGATGAAATACTGTAGATATGCCTTTTTTGGCCACAGAGATTTTGTCCTAGAGATGGACTGATCAGTGTTTTTGGGGCTGCTGATCGTATTACAGTTTGATTGGCGATACAATCGAGAGCTGGGTCAGATGCCACATTACCTTTCCAGGCAAACCTGGTAATTTCCCCTTTTTTACCTTTTTCTCAGTAGCAAATGATAAAATTGTCAAGATGAATCATCAGATATTAAGAAAACATGCAAAGTTCAAGCACTGTCAGCTCTTTTCAGAGCTAGCTTTAGCCAGTATTTTATTACTATAACTGTGTGGTACGTAATGGCAATCTGTGTGGGTGTGGCCTCTGTCTACGCCTGCTGCTCATTCACAACATGAAATATTCATTAAAAAATGGATTAGGAAGTTATTATTTCTAGCAACTAGCTTAGTTATTTAGCTATTTATTTATCTATCTATCGTTTAAAATACACTGTATATATAAGATTAGGTACAGCAGGAAAATAATTACCTCTAATAAACCCTGTATGGGTAGTGTCTTTATATGCCCTGCAGAACTATACTGAACTGATGCACTATGAAAGAAAGGGGTCGAGTGCAAATCCTGACCACAATGAACACTAATAGGTCTATTGAGCACAAAAACTGACCAATATCAATACTTTCTTTTACACACTCTCACTAAGTGTGTTGCTTACTCATGATGTCTTGGTCATTTGAGCCAAAAGTGAACCTTTTTTTTATATAGATTTCCACGATTTTGTTAATTTGCAGGTTTTAGGGAGCTGATGTCAACATGAGGTTGAATAGGATGACTAACATATGCAAACTATGTTGCAAAAACAATCTACAATTATTTGTGTGATCAAAAATAAAGCCATTCAGATCACAGTAATATAGCCCCACCCATTCATGATATACTTCTTGAGTTCATGAAGTTAGATTAAGTGTCAATGTTTGGAGGTTACAAAGCAGGACAGCCATGCACACGAACATCAGTGTAAAAACAGCCTAAATAAAGAAAGGTTATGTTTAAAAATGGATTAGAACTTAATATTTAATGGAAGAATTCATGAAAATCTTCAAGGACCAAGAAGGATTATATTGTCAGTAGTAAATAAAAAGAAAATGATCAGAATGTGTCATCAGATATTAAGAAAACATGCTAAGTTTGATAACTGTCATCTCTTGTCAGAGCTAGCTTCAGCCAGTATTTTATTACTATAACTGTGTGGTACATCATGGTAATCTGTGTGGGTGTGGCCTCTGTCTACGCCTGCTGCTCATTCCCTAACACTTACTCCACCCCCAAGGTTGCCAGTTTTAAAAACATAACAGCGGAGCTACAGCTTTGGAAGCTAGCAAGGATGCAGCCCAAATCTTAGCTCTAATTAAAAAAATAAAAAATGGGTTTGGAAATTATTATTTCTTGGAAAACAAAAAATGTGAGAAACCATGAGGATAAGAGCCCTTAAAAATAGGATGAAATACTGTAGATATGCCTTTTAATCATGCCCTAATAAGACTGATTCATTTAAATTGTAGACTTCCACATATTCCCTCACAGGCTGTTATTCAAGAGCGAGTCATTATGCTTCATTAAATCTATTACATCCCACTGGACCAGTGAACAAAATGCCCATTCAAATACTGACACTGGCAAGAGACTCGGCTGATATTCGGAGACCCAATGAATTATTATATTATTAAACAATTTCCCAAATCACCGTAGTCATTTCCAGCATTAGCACATGTCCATTCCTGTGTTGTAATGCACTCTATTATCAATCTTATCCTCACAGGACTGCTGGGTAATAAGAGGTGTTGATCTGAGATCAACATCAATTCACAGGCCTAAATGACGTCCCTCTTGAGCTTTTGCCAGAAGAATAAACATGGCTGCATGGCTGATGATTAGTTGAATCTACAGCACTCAAGCACAGCTTGACATTTCTTTAACAAATGGAGATTACACACTTAACACTAGGAAAACTCACGCATTTGCTCTGAATACAATGATAAATGACATCTAACCGTGTCTGGAACGCTGCTATATTTAATTTAGGCCTATTAGTAGAGTATTTTACTGCTAATAGCATATGCTAACAATAAGAAAAGTTGGAACAGTATGATATTTATCACTTTATAACATTGCTATTGCTTCTCACAACATTTAAAATACATTTTGGAACTGAAAATACCAAGTCATGAAGAGTTTTAGGTGTTATTTTGTCCAGTTGTTCTCTCTTCTAGTTCTATAGACATGCCTTTATAATGTGTGCAGCATGTGGAAAAGTTGTAAGTGGTATTAGTGAATATAGTAACTCTGTATTGTATTGTATATAAGTGGGCGGAGCTTCTTCTGGTCATGGTGAACATAAGGCTTGTGTTGTGTACAGTAGTAAAGTTGTAGTAAAGTGGTATTAGTGAATATAGTAAATCTGTATTGTAGTAGAGAAGTGGGCGGAGCTTCTTCTGGTCATGGTGAACATAAGGCTTGTGTTGTGTACAGTAGTAAAGTTGTAGTAAAGTGGTATTAGTGAATATAGTAACTGTATTTCCAGTACACCGGCTCTACTCTCCATTCACTCTGATCTTTTCCGGGGTTTATGGATCTTCAGTATTGGCCAGAAAGCTGACTGAAGTGTTTAGATAAAGACGTCTCAGCGTTATGGTTATGGAGTGCAGACGCAGACGCAGCTTCAGCCCTGTTAATCATTTCCACAGAGAGGGTTTTATAAAGGCAGTGAGGGATTGGCTCTGACAGACATGTGTTCTGAATTCATTCAGGCTTCACCTCGACCCAAACACGGCCCAGAACATCTAAATCACCCTGCCACCGGACCTGCTCCACCGCTCGGGTCTTCATTCCCTCTCCATTACACACTCACACGGCCCATTATACAACGGAGGTTACAGTTTGTGCAATAAGATACATGTGCAAACCTAGCTTCCACAAGACATGGATTATTTTAATTCAATTGATTTTACCAAATTGAAAACCTCTGGAATATAATCAAGAGGAAGATGGATGATCACAAACCATCAAACCACCAAACTGAACTGCTTGAATTTTTGCACCAGGAGTAAAGCTGCATAAAGTTATCCAAAAGCAGTGTGTAAGACTGGTGGAGGAGAACATGATGTCAAGATGCATGAAACTGTATATTGTTCAACTGCACTACCTCCATTCTACATTACACACACACTACATTCTATTTTTTATTTTTTTATTTGATTGTATTTATATGTATCTTTATCTTTATATTTTTTATTTTGTAACTTTGTGTATTCAATTTGTCACTTTATGAATATGAACTTGTTTTCTTTGCATTATTTGAGGTCTGAAAGTTCTGCATCTTTTTTGTTATTTCAGTCGTTTCTCATTTTCTGTAAATAAATGCTCTAAATGAGAATATTTTTATGTGGAATTTGGGAGAAATGTTGTCTGTAGTTTATAGAATAAAACAACAATGTTCATTTTACTCAAACATAAACCTATAAATAGCAAAAACAGACCTCAAAAAATGCAAAGAAAACTCATATTCATAAAGTTTTAAGAGTTCAGAAATCAATATTTGGTGGAATAACCCTGTTTTTTAATCACAGTTTTTTTCATGCATCTTGGCATCATGTTCTCCTCCACCAGTCTTACACACTGCTTTTGGATAACTTTATACTGCTTTACTCCTGGTGCAAAAATTCAAGCAGTTCAGTTTGGTGGTTTGATGGTTTGTGATCATCCATCTTCCTCTTGATTATATTCCAGAGGTTTTCAAATTTGGTAAAATCAAAGAAACTCATCATTTTTAAGTGGTGTATATGCTTGTATTTGTGTCCGCCTCGGCGTCTCCCTGCTACAATATGACACAATATTGTTTGGGCTGAAAATCATTTAGTTTATGTTTTGTATCATGCCTTAAATATATAACTACCATTATTAATAGTGTAAAATGTGTGGAATTAGTATTGTGTTATATTATGTTAAGCTAATTAAAAAATATTGAGGAAAATGTTTATTCTGGAAATGTGAAATTAAAAATGTCAATTAAATGACACACACATATTAATGCCTACCTCTTCTGAAGCCCTCCGTGTCCTTCACCCGGGTCCAGACTGAGTGCACAGACCACCAAGGACATTTTATCTTCTGCATGTCTGAGCAATGTGTCCCTGGTACTGTCGTGGCTCACTGGACCTGACAGAGTGACAACACAGAGACAGAGAGAGAGACGGGTCAGGAGGAGGATGTGTCCACTGAGAGTAAAGTTCATCAATAATGCAGTGAGTTCACCTTTTAATGAAAGATTATTTGAGGCAAATGTTAAATCAAGGTACCCAAAGTTCCTGAAGCACTAAAACAGACCCAAACCAATACTACCACCACCATGCTTCACAGCTGAGGTTTCATGGCTAAATTGGAGCAGCCTGGTGTTCAATCTTCATTAATTGCACATTGCACCAGTAAGAGCAGAGTGTGAAGGTTCAATTAGCAGGGTAAGAGCACAGTTCTGCTCTAAATATTACAATACACACAACATTATGGGTGACATACCAGATTTCAAAAGAGGACAAATTGTTGGTGCACGTCTTGCTGGCGCATCTGTGACCAAGACAGCAAGTCTTTGAGATGCATCAAGAGCCACGGTATCCAGGGTAATGTCAGCATACCACCAAGAAGAACCAACCACATCCAACAGGATTAACTGTGGACGCTGTAAGAGGAAGCTGTCTGAAAGGGATGTTCGGGTGCTAACCCGGATTGTATCCAAAAAACATAAAACCACGGCTGATCAAATCACGACAGAATTCAATGTGCACCTCAACTCTCCTGTTTCCACCAGAACTGTCCGTCACCACAATCAATTATTGTGCTCTAAAACTAGGAGTTTCAGTTTTATTCTCCAACCACTGTACATATAGCAAACAATACATGTTATAGTGAGCAAAATAAGATTTTTATAAGCTCAAAATCAGCATTGCAGTTATACTAGAACCGTGCTTTCATTATAATTTATTCTTCTTATAATCTACTGCAGTCTGGCATCGTAGATTCGCTCAATGTTAAATTGGCCGTAATAACTTTTCTTTTAATTCTGTGGTATACCCTATGCCACCCCAGTAGATCCACCCATGGCTGATACAGAAAGATGCTTCATATCACATTGCTTCATAACCAACTGTTCCGAAAGTTTCCAAATGTGCAAGCATGTTAAATTTCATTTGAGCGGACAGTTGTGTATAAAATATGTAGAAAAAAAGGCTAGTTTGGATCAAAAGTGTAAGACTATGACTCATTTGGCAACTAGAGACCCATCCACTAGGTCAGTTGAAGAAACACCATTTCAGTCATTTTGGTTGAGAACCTTAGACAGTACACAGTAGGATAAGCCAACAGACTTTGTCTGAGGGAGGGATCTGTACCTACTGCCTGTGGCAAGTCATTAGTCTCAGAGATACTTTTAAATATATTTAAACATCAGGAGCCACCCCTGAGAAAACTGTATTGGATGGATACGATTGGATTGGATTAGCGGACTCTACCCTCAGCTTAAATTTGAAAAAAAGCTTTAAAAAAAAAATAGAAGAAATAGGGCCCTGGGTGATGTATGGGTTTAGGGGCGGGGCAGGAGGGAGAGTTGATTAGGCCTCTGATGCCTCTGATAGTGGTGAGATGCAGATGCAATGCAATGGGGAAAAAATATGGTTTAGGGTTGTAAAAAAGTGCATTCATATTTTTTAAATAATAAATATGGTAATCATATAGTCTACGTTTTCAGACTTACATTACTTTGTGAATACAATGATACTGACTAAATAAAAAGGTATATCAACAGGATTAAAAGAGTATTTGATTGCATTTAGCCAAGAAAAGTGCTAAAGTTAGTGAGTTCAGGATGTTCGATGATCACCATCCCAACTAATCTCAACTGATCTCCATAATCCAAAGAAAACAGTTCCACTGCTCAATACTGGTGCCAATAGCTTCATGTTTAGTTCACCTGCTCCAGAGAGTCCTGTTCTGTTGGCGCTACATAACAAACATTTGGATGTAAATGGTATTTGGTATTTATGTCTTTTAATGCCTTTTATCAAATCGTTTGGTCATTAGCCACTTTTGGATATAAACAGCATTCTGTAATTACTTGGAAGAGACCTGCTCAACTCTTTCCATGTTACACTGACACACACACAAACACACACACACACACACACACTCCCCCTCATTCCAAGCATCTCTCTGGAGATTGTAGAGGCTGTGGAGGAGGAGGACAAGGAGGAGAGAGGGATCAGCTAAAGTAAAAGAGAGAGAGAGAGAGAGAGAGAGAGAGAGAGGGAAACACTGCAGCTCCAGGCAGGTAGAAACCGAGCAGCACTTCCTCTCGTCCTGCTCTAAATACACCCATCTCAGACTCCAGTTCCTACAGGACATCACATCTACTGTCCCGTCACTCACACAGAGATTATTAACAGAACAAGATCTGATCAGACTGTATTTAGGAGAGATTCCAGAATATGTACATTAATTTAAATTCAATTTCTTCATGATGGGGAGCTGAAATGAGCTTTGATTAGCTTTTAATTTATTTTTCTGGTCCGCCTTAAATGCTGCAACCCCCTGCCGTCTGTTGCACCATTTAAGGTGGAATGGGGAAGTTACTAGCTAACTAATGATACAAACTACTAGCAATCTTTTTTATGATTGTTATGAAGAATTTGGTCATAAATTATTGAAACTACAAATTAAACTATGGTAATGCGGTGCTAATCGTCACTTTTAACACGGAAAATACTTACATTTGTGGGTTTCTTTTGCCTCTTTCTTCACCATCTTACCAGTGATTCTCTCATTGTGATTGTGTCTCATTTTAGACCTTTTTTTAAATATTCGTTTTAATCTTACTTGTCTTTCTAATCTTTTCCTAATTTGTTACGGCCCTTAATTTGTCAGTAATTTTGTGTTAAATAACCATTGTTTGCTACTTTTACCTTCTGTTGGGCGATTGTAACGGAACACGCTATCCAGGTACGTTTCCGTCATCTGCTGACTTGACACGTACAGTAGGTACAGATCCCTCCCTCAGAAGAAGTCTCCTGGCTAATCCTGCTGTGTACTGTCTGCGGTTTTTAACAGAAATGACTGAAATGGCCAATGTTTCTTCAACTGATCTAGTAGTTGTGGTTTTGGTGGAGGTTGATGGGTGTTGATGAGATGGTGCAACAGTGGTTCTATGCAGGTTTCCTTATTATGATGTCACAATAAGGGAGGAGCATCCAAATGGCTCATAGAAGCTCATATGATTCCTGACACCATACTGCTTCAGTTGACTCATTGAAAACAGATGGATGGAAGGGAACATCCAGTTAACTAATTTTCTAAATATGTCACAGTTCCAAAAGAGGAGGCCATTATTTAGAGTATCATGATGGTGATTTCCACAGAAGTTTATCACAGGAAGTCTGTGAAGACTCAGGGAGTTTAGGAGACAGGTGATTGGCTGGAGAGACTGGAGAGTCTCATTAAATCACCTCAGGTTTGGTGTGAAAGGTTAAGAGCACAGTTTTGCACCCGGGCACGTCTCCATGTGTCTTTCTGGGTGTAAATCTGGTTGGTTTCCCACCCACAGTGACTCAACCCCTCCAACCGGCCTCCATCACAGTACAAACAAACTCACAGGACGTTCCCTCTAACGCCACATAAGTCACACCTTCTGGTTTATGACTTGATGATATTTTCTACATAGTAAATGAATAGTGAAGTGATCCAGACCATGAAGGTACCAAAAAGCCTTTTTGAGGCTGGTAACTCTGATGAATTTATCCTCTACAACAGAGGAAACTCTCGCTCTTCCTTTCCTGGGCGGTCCTGATGAGTGCCAGTTTCATCATACTGTTTTTGATGGTCTTTGCAGTGACTGCACTTGAGGATACTTTCGAAAGTATTTTTTCTTCTTTACTTAGTTGAGTAGTTGTTGCTTCTGTTAATCTGGATTAGAACATTACTCAAATATTCACTATTCACTGTAAACCTGTAACTCTACCTCTTCACTACTTTACTTTAACTGATGCTCTCAAACACCTTATTAAGAGACAAGAAATTCAAGTAATTAACTCTTGATGAGTTCAGCACAGCTGTTAACTGAAAGCCTGAATTCCAAGCTGACTGAGAAAATGCAGGCAAGTCTTAAGCAAGAGTTGCTTCTTTGAAGAATGTAAAATATTATACATATTCACTTTTTTGTTAACTACATAATTCCATATGTTTTTAGAAACAAAACAACACAGAATTTAAGGTTAAAGTGTGTCCACACTTTTGACTGGTACTGTGTATCCAGAATACAGAAAACAGTCTATCTATCTATCTATCTATCTATCTATCTATCTATCTATCTATCTATCTATCTATCTATCTATCTATCTATCTATCTATCTATCTATCCATCCATCCATCCATCCATCCATCCATCCATCCATCCATCCATCCATCCATCCATCCATCCATCCATCCATCCATCCATCCATCCATCCATCCATCCATCCATCCATCTAATAAGAGTTTACCAATGTCTACCCACCTACCTCATTACAATGCCGCCTGCATTCCATGTAAATGAGGATGTCGGAGGTAGAACATTCAGTAGGAGTCTCACAAACACAAAAATCCAAGATGGCGGCTACAGTTTATTGTCACTTCTATTTTTCAGTGTCTCGTTAAATCTGTCCTATATAAAGTATCTGTGGACATGATTACATGCAGTTTGGATGTGCAAAACACTGCTTAACACATTGTTAGCAGCTTGTATTGCTAACAGCGCTTACCTGGGACAATGCTTTCGGACATATTTTAGTTGGATTCATAATAAATACTGGTAAATGTTTCTTGGAAATGTTTTGACGTATGTGTATAACCTAAATGTTTAACTGGAGCGCCAACAACTCGTAATCTGACGTAATTCCCAGCTCTAACATCTGAGGTAAATGTAATGCAGTAATAGTATATACCTTATAGTGTAATTGTAGAGTACACTTTTGGGACGCAGCCAATCTCTCTCTTTCTCTTTGCCCATTATGTATGCCGAGTTCATGTTCCAGTTCAAACTGCAGCTCTCTTTTCCAACTGTCTCCTCCAGACGAGGCTGAACGTACTGTAAGATGGTACTGATTTTTCATTTCAGCGCTTAAGTGCAGCCTTACCTCACTCCGACTGTCAGCATGGTGCTTTTCAGGAAACAAGAAGACCCATTCCAGACTCTATAAATCAAAGCTCAAACTGATGACAGCGTTGTGTACCAACTGTACAAAAGATTGTCAAATTGCATTTTTCTTGGCAGATTTGAATAGAATTAGAGTTTGGTAGATAGAACTCACAAAGCATGGACCTCTTACAGTGTTGAGAGCAATTTTTAAAGAAAATCCAACTCAATAAATCCAACAAAACTAAAATCAGGGCTGTAAAACTCACAAATACAGAGTTACATTAACAAATGCCCATTAAAAGTTTACCATGCAAAGGGAAGCTGTATATTAACCATCTATACTGAGCTCGGTAATAGTATTAGGCATTTAGTAATAGACCTTTTTTCACACTTTTGTGTTGGTTACTGGGGAAGCATAAATAGCAGTGTTAAGCAATTTCCATTCTGAGACTACTGCCGGTTCAGTTAAACACCCTCACCCTCACAGTTTATACTCCATCGGATCAATCTGTTCAACTCCATCTGAAAAGCTCTGCTTATTACATGTTATTTTAAGCAGCAAACCAATAAAACCAGAGGGAAACTAAACCGGAGTGACCCACCGTTCAGCCCAGCGTTAATTCTGGTTCAGTTTAAAATTAAATAAAAATTAAAACAGTAATTTAAACGCTAAACTCAACGTCAGCATTAATTCATTTAGCATTTATTTAGACCTAGATTATCAGTGAGGACTGTCAGCAGTGTGTGTTAGTTAGTAGCTAAATGCATTAATAGCACAATGTGTGAGTAGAAAGTTGACGCCTTTTCTTTTTAAGCTTTAAAAGAATCATCAAAACCGATATGATAGAACTGGCAATCATCAGGACTGCCACAAGAAAGGAAGAGCAAGACTTTCTTCTGTTGCACAAGATAAGCTCTTCAGAGTTTAGATAAGTGTTTCATAGAGTATTTGAGTTTGTTTAACACTGTTTGAGTCTTTTTAACTAGGTGTGACTTTTGGTGTAGTAAAGCATGATTAAGAGTATTTACCTTGAATAGCCCAACTCTGCTCTCCTGGAGCTTTCTGAGATCCAGTAAGTTAATGCTTTTTGCACTTAAATCACTTTTTCTCACCATTATCCAGGGACAAAGTAGCTCCACATATATATGTAATGTGTATATTTATGTATATATTTTAATTCATTTATACACATTTAAAACAGTGTTTTTTTAATAAGCATCTTGTGCAGTTTTTAAGTTATTAATGCATCATTTTAAATGTCAGGGCTCTCCAGATTCTACCAATGAAGTGTGGAGGTACTTTGAGCCTGGAAAATGATGTAAAAAGCCATTTATCAGGGGTAAAATATGCCCCAAAGCGCAAAAAGCATTAAATTACTAGATCTCAGACAGCTGCAGGAGAGAAGAGGTGGGCTATTCAACAAAGGTAAGTACTTTTTATCATGCTTTAATACTTTATTACACCCAAAGTCCATTTCATTTCATTCTACATTATTCTTTATGTGTCCCTTCATTTTCCTATGTAGGAAAATGTTTGCAGCTTTATTGTGTGTAACTTTTAGCACAATTTAGCACTTATGTAGCCACTGCGCTAACTGAAACTGCTGGAAGAAAACACACACACACACACACACACACAAAAACACACATGGTCCAATGACTTGACCTCAATCACACTACAAACAGCTCAATCTGATTACTGAGGAAACAGCGGGAGAGAAATGAGCACAATGACAGCTATTATTAGATCTATAGTCCGACGCCTCCCTCACCGCTATCAACATTCTTAATCTATTCGGCCGGAGTGAACGCGTAACACTCAACATTAACTATGAGCAGCGTTATGAATATTTATAGTCGTGCTGTAGTAATCTTGGACCTGTCTCCAGAACAGAGCGGCAGCGGGGTCATTGGGACGTTTTTGTTCTGGGTGTGTTCAGTTTTTGTTTCTAACCCAAAACTCTATTCTCCATCCCACTGTGAATTATATGTGTGTGTGTGTTAACTTGTGCTGGTTCCGCTCCATCCACTGGCCATCGCTCACTGGAGTATCTGTTAGTAATCAGGCCTCTTGGCCCGACTACTTACAGCCCACAGTTTTACAGCGCACACCGCTGAGCAGCACAAAAGTCTTACTGTTGATGAATCATCAAATGACACAAAGAAACTGGCGAACACAACCAAACCCCACCCCCACCCCCTACCGACACACGCACACACCGTACATCAACCTTTCAACCAGCTATTAAACAAGCTAAACATGTTTTATCACGTCTGAATCAAGCAATGAGCCATGTCAGATACAGTACATGCATCCGATACAGTAATTTAAACTGGAGCACATCTTCAGTAATTATGCTGGCGTAACCACTGGCGGAAAAGGCTGACATCCAGTTAAACATTACTCATCATCCCATCACTGCTTCCTTATATACAGACACGTATACATAGCTGCATTTGCAATACATTAGTAATACATGGCATCAAATATGGATATTTTTACTATAACACTGGCTTTCTAAACTACCTAAGACTTTTCAAACTGTGCCAATCAGTGCAGCATCATTAGGCAGCATCACAACACACTCAGCGGAAAGCGCCAGATCCCCAGCTCTGGTACAGCAGCTAACAGAAGCCTGTAACCAGCAACCCAATGGGAGTAATGAGGGGAGACAGCACAACCTACTCTTCCCACCCTGAGAGAAACAGAATGACCTAAATCTCTCCCTGGGCCATAGTTCTGCTCTATTTTTCTGTGCTGTACAGATATGTTAAAACCAGGCTGACCAATCGGTGCTCTGTTCTCCTGGTTGCAGATGAAAACATCCCAGATAGCATAAATAATTGGCCTGAGCTCAGCTGACGTATAGCATCATCGGCTGCTACATCGGCTGTGCGAAATTGGGCCAAATGTGGTTTGTAATCAGCAACCAGAGAGTTAATGCAAGTAACGCAGTCTGATTCCTATATTATACTCAGCTACCGGGGTGTTGGCACATGTGGCTCAGGCCAATTCTCATATTATGCTCAGCAACTGGGGTGTTATCACATGTAGCTCAGGCTGATTCCCATATTATACTCAGCAACCAGGGTTTTGGCATATGTGGCTCGAGCTGATTCCTATATTATCCTCATCAACTGGGGTACTGGCACATGAAGCTCAGGCTGATTCCCATTTTATACTTGCTAAGCGGTGTTTGAACTTGAGGGTTGGGAAGATCGGCCATGCGGAATAGGGCCAAATGTGGTTTATACTTGGCAACCAAAGAGTTGGCTAAAGCGGCTCAGGCCAATTCCTGTATTATACTGAGTAACGGGTTGCTGGCACAAGTAGCAGAGGCTGATTACCATATTATACTCAGCAACCGGAGAGTTGGCACATGCAGCACTCTGCTTGGATGTAAGACAATCATTTGAGCCAGATTCCAGGCTAAATTGAGCAGGACTGAAGCAGCTCAGGCGTGGCATGTGGTATCTGGTCCCGAAATGGGAAAATGAACAACAGGATGGTAGCAGAACAACAAAGCACTTAGTGTAAAGGCTCCACTATGTTAAAAATAACATCTTAATATCTTAAAAAACATTTATTTATTCATCTAAAACAATCACACTTCTTGTGAACAGTTAAAGGGGCAGCTCTGTGTATGCTGTAGATGGTTTGGTATCGATTTCACACTCCTTTTAGTTCCTCAAGAACATTTGGCCTCATAAAATGCTAAAATGCAACTTCTGAGTTATAGAGTTGAGTGGATCTAAGTAGCTCTGAAGAAGACCCACCCATACAACCCAAACTTTCAGACCATTCAGAGTTCACTCCTCAAACAAGCCCCCACAGCATGCAGTGTTTAGCTTAGACCTAATGAGAATGAATTAGAGGTTGCCCTTTCAGAGGTGGGCTGGATTCATTCAGTGCATCTGGACAATGGAAAGTGATGCAACCCTGGTGCTGAGAGCTACAGATTTCCACGTGGGATGTCCTCATGCGTTTATGTCTGAACTCCCACCTTTCGACCATTTACTAGAAAAAATGACAAACATTCCTAAAGAAGGAGGTTTGCAATTTCCACTGTAGGCTAGTGCTGGTTAGATAACCATGTCCTGAGTGTACTGGAGAGCAGAATTGACAGCAAGACATTTTAACCAGATGTCGATGTTCTTTGGTTCTTAAAAAAAATATTTCTTTACAATTTGCTGTTTGTGATTTTCAGCATTAGAATTATTGCATCTCAGTAAACTCAAAAGACAGTTAATTAAAACTGACCTAAATGACAGAGGCGATGCCAACCACCTTTGGGCAAATGGACCAAACTGGTGGCGGTGGTGAAGAAAGACTTTATATTGGCATATAAACTCAGCAGAGTGGCCAAGCAAGTCACATTCCTTTAAAGACTGGTTAAAGCTTGTAGTTTTCCCCAATGTTTAAAGAATTAAAGACCTTCCTAGTAGAACACCTAGTAGAACTTGTGATCAAACCTTAATTTTAATACTCAAAATGTTCTAACCATGATCAAACCTTGACTGTTTGTTTTTGAGGTCATTGTCATGCTGGAAGCTCCATCCACGACCCATCTTTAGCATTTCAAAGGATGTTTGTTGCTGATTTTCTGTCTCTCTCTGTTCAAATAAACCACAAATCATTAAAGATTGTCCCTGTCTTTGAAATGGGGTAAACTGTATATGTGTGTTTATGTACCAGCTGTAATGTTTAAATATACAGCTCTGAAAAAAAATAAGAGACCTCTTAAAAATGATGAGTTTCTTTGATTTTACCAAATTATAAAGCTCTGTAATATAATCAAGAGGAAGATGGATGATCACAAACCATCAAACCACCAAACTGAACTGCTTGAATTTTTGCACCAGGAGTAAAGCAGCATAAAGTTATCCAAAAGCAGTGTGTAAGACTGGTGGAGGAGAACATGATGCCAAGATGCATGAAAAAAACTGTGATTAAAAACCAGGGTTATTACACCAAATATTGATTTCTGATTTGTTTTCTTTGCATTATTTGAGGTCTGAAAGCCCTACATCTTTTTTGTTATTTCAGTCATTTCTCATCTTCTGTAAATAAATGCTCTAAATGAGAATATTTTTTTGGGGGAATTTAGGAGAAATATTGTCTGTAGTTTATAGAATAAAACAACAATGTTCATTTTACACAAACATAAACCTATAAATAGCAAAATCAAAGAAACTTTAGAGAAACTGAAGTGGTCTCTTCATTTTTTTAAGAGGTGTATAGCTCTTAAATGTGTAATATCAGACAGAAATCTAAAAGACAGGTACTTGAAAATCTGGCATCGGACTTCACTAATGTTTAATTACCTACATTTACCTACTATATACCACTGCTATAGACATGTTTCACTGAAAGTAATGTGTGCTAACCTGTCATTTCCATTAACATCACCATTCAATTTGACAAGATCTGACAAGCCTCCACTGAAGAAGATCCCAAACTGACACAGCAGCTAAAGTGTCCACAGCAGGGGATCTCCAGCCCCAGAATCCACTGCTTCAGCTGCAAAGCCGCTACTGAAGCTACGCTGAACAATAGCCGGAGAGGTGCACGTTACTCAGAGCCAATCAGATTTGCAGTCCCGTCAGTCCTGCACTGAGACGGGGTTTAATGGGGCCTGTGGAGAGGCTGTGATTGAGGACTGGCCTCGTCTCGGCCTCGCGGAGGATGGCATGAATACGGCTTTAAGTGTGTGGCCTCTCCCAGGCCCTCCACACCCTCCACCGCTGGCCCAGACCGCGCCCGGGGAGCCGAGTGGCAGGTGCCCAGAGAGAGAGCCCCTGACCCCGGCCCAAACCGGAGAGGGGGGCTTTTCTCCTCTCCGCTCGGGACTGTCCACCATTTATCCACCATTTACATCCCTCTGAGCATCCTCCAATCTGTCCAAACGCACACTCCCCTCTGCTGAATGCTGGGATAACCCCCCTTCAGCCCCCTGGAGACTCTTGAGAAATTGTAAAAACAAGAAAAGAAGTGGAGATGTGAACCTGTTGACATATGATGTAATTAGTTACATCCCTAAGTTATTCATTATATTAGAATGTGTTTAAGTATGTTATTACTAAAGCAAAATAGTTAGAGTATGTAAAACTATAGCACACAGTAAATGAATAGTGTAGTGATCTATCAGATTATGAAGGAACACATATAATAAGGAATCATGTAGTAACTTAAAAACAGTGTTAAACAAACCAACCAAAATACTCTGTGAAGAAGAATTTAGGTGCTCTAATCTGATTAACTTATCCGGTACCACTTAAAAATACGACTACCTTTATAAAGGGTTTATAAATGGTTTACAATTAGTTTATTAATGGTTACTAATAAGGTTGCAAATGCCTTAAAAATCATTAATAATCAGTTATAATACATACGTAGAAAGGGCAACAATGACCTGTTGTTTGCCAAATAGTGAACCAACAGCCATCTATATTGTTGCCCTTTCTACGTATGTGTTATAACTGATAATAATGCTTTTTTAGTCATTTACAACCCAATTAGTAATCATTAATAAACTAATTGTAAACCATTTTATAAACCGTTTATAAAGGTAGTCTTATTTTAAAGTGGTACCACTTATCCTGATGAGTGCCAGTTTCATCAGTATAATGTTTTAGATGGTCATTGCAGTGACTGCTCTTTAGGATGCTTTCTTTAAATTCTTCTTTTTTGAGAATGACAGACCTTTATTTTTTCATTAATTTTCTATACTCAGCCTGCCTTTATTGAGTTTACAAAGCTGTCACATTATCTCACCTCAACATGCCTTTTGCAATCATTTAGTCCCACATTCTCAATATTAAAATCACTATTACAAACTGTACAGCGAGCAAGACTTTCACTGTTTTTTCCTTTTACCAGACATGGATATACTTTAGAGTAGTCTGAGGTGAAATTAATTTTGCTGGGAGCCATGATGCTCCTGAATGCATCCCATCCAGGAGGGGAAAAAACAAAACACTGCCCACCCCACTAAAAACCTACTGGCTGACTCACAGAGTCAGGAGTGAACAAGCCAATCAGAACCATGTGCTTCATAAATATGCACACGAGGGGAGCGCCCTTTTTCTAGCTGTGGCGCTCAAGGGTTTCTGGAACAAAGGAGCTCCAATACTAACACTGGTCACTATATGCAATCAAATATTCAGAAAAAGGTCTAAAATCTAGTATAAAAAAAACTTAAATGGATAGTAAAGAAAAACACATTTAATACCCTTAATCCCTGAAACAACAATGAACAATATGGTGTTGCAATACTTTCGTCCACAGGGTGTAACAGTAATCACACTAGATTTGAAGGATACTAAAGGATTTCTTTTCAATTTCCATCCTCAATTTCCTCTCAGCTATTCCAGCTATTTCTCTTTACACTCCCTTTTCCTGTGTGTTCCTTTCTTTTACTTCTTTTCTCACTCTGTGATTCCTCATTTCCTGCTCCCTTCATTCATCTATCCATCCCTCCGTCCAGCGTCTGAGAGTAAAGTGTCTCTCTGGCCCGTGACCATCACCATGGGGACACCGTGTCTTTATCCCCAGCTCTTTATTCCCTCTCTCTGTTCCAGGTGTCCCCCAGCCTCTGTCCCTCTGTCCTCCTGACCCTCGTCCTCGTCCTCATTCACCCCGCCCACTCACACCAACTCATCCATGAAGAGCAAATATCTCTATTGTATCATACAGCTCCTCCTCACAGCCAGCTGATAAACACACACACACACACACACACACATTAACATGCATCTTATTTCACATAACACTGAAACCCTGAACAAACTGTGATGCAATAATTTTACATTTTTGATACAATGCACTAAAAAAAACTTCAATTTGCAGAACAGAAGCTGGTTCCACTTTAAAATAAGGTTCCTTTATAAAGGGTTTATCAATAACGTATAAGGAGTTTATTATTGGTTATACATTAAGTTGTAAATACTTTAAAAACATTAATAAACACTAAAAAGAACAACAATAAACGAAAAAAAAAATATATATATATTTTTTACATATCTACTAAAATAATATAGAATGTCATATTAAAGTATTAAAGTATTAAAGTAATTTAATATGATATTATAGTTAACTTAATAAAGTTATTAACAGAAACGTTAATAATGACTGATTAAAAAGACAAAGTAACACAAGTATCTATTAGTAAGTTCTGAGGTTTAACAGTATCAATAAATGTGGAATCACTATTTGGTACCTGACAGGTGTTGTAACAGCTTAATAATGGCTTATAATGGTTTATAACCTAATTAATAACCATTATTAAGCTTTATGATTAACCTTTTATGAAGGAGACCTATTTTATAATGTGGTACACTTCAGTTTCTGAATCAGTTTCTCTGATTTTGCTATTTATAGGTTTATGTTTGAGTAAAATGAACATTGTTGTTTTATTCTATAAACTACAGACAACATTTCTCCCAAATTCCAAATAAAAATATTGTAATTTAGAGCATTTATTTACAGAAAATGAGAAATGACTGAAATAACAAAAAGATGCAGAGCTTTCAGACCTCAAGTAATGCAAAGAAAAAAGTTCAGAATATTTGGTGGAATAACCCTGTTTTTTAATCACAGTTTTTTATGCATCTTGGCATCATGTTCTCCTCCACCAGTCTTACACACTGCTTTTGGATAACTTTATGCTGCTTTACTCCTGGTGCAAAAATTCAAGCAGTTCAGTTTGGTGGTTTGATGGTTTGTGATCATCCATCTTCCTCTTGATTATATTCCAGAGGTTTTTTAATTTGGTAAAATCAAGGAAAAACATAATTTTTAAGTGCTCTCTTATTTTTATTTAGCAGAGCTGTATACTGTGGAACCAGCAGAATCTTGAAAAATACCATGATATACATTTTTGGTCATACCGCCCAGCACTAAAATTCCTCCCCGCTGCCAGCAGTGTGTCAGGGCAGCATTGTTTAGCTTCCATGGGGCAGAAAAATCCATTACGAAAGTCATGGGATACAATGCTAGTCACTGTCCCATGACTTTTGGCACGTGAGTGTATACTCACCCACACAAGAAAAACCTAACTTCAGACAAGGGAAACAAAAGCACAATAAATAAACCTTCAACTGTAAATATATGATATTGCAAAACACAAACACACGAAACAATGGGCTTTAACTGGACGCTTTAATCTCCAGCCAATCCGCAGCCGGGAGCCGCAGTACGGTCCGGGGCGCTGCTGATGTATCGCTCCGTAACCACCGTCGCCCTCCGAGCTCTCATTAGGGTTTGGACACATGCAAGCTTCTGTACCAGTGTGTACTGAGAACAGATACAACCCAACCCAACAGTGAACTGAATCAGAGACAGAACATAGCAGCAGACCACACACACACACACACGATACACACACACACACACACACACATACCAATACACACACACACACACACACATTCATCCCATCTGGCAACTTTTCCTCACGCATAGTTTTAGTCAGTGCTACTGTTCCGCAACTCTGATTTGCAAACACACAATTAAAAACACATGCACGGATGCACAACACACACACACACACACGCACACACACACAGATATAATTATAGACCAATCAGCTTCTCTCTCACCACTAAGCTGACTAACTGCAGGAGCTGGGAAAATCATTACAAACCAAAAAAGCAGGAATTTCTATCTAAAAGTTAATCTTAAAGTTTTAAAGCATTAACTCATACAGTTAATCTGGAAACTTTAACATGTCAATTTTTTTAAATGCAAATTAATCACATGGCAAAAATTTTCAGAGTCTAGTGAAGGTTTAATAGTTTTATTTAGGGATATAACTAAGGCTGGGTATCATTTTAATTTTTTTTTAATACTGATACCAGTACTGTACCTTAAATTCGGTACCGATACCGAAACGGTACTTTTTCGATACCTTTTTCTAAATTGCAACCAAAAAAACTGGGAGTGCTGTACCGAGCAGAACTCTCAGATCATCAGGAACTGCTCAGTTAGAGCTGCCTAAAGTAAAACCTACACATGGAGAGGCAGCGTTTAGCGTTTAGCTACTACGCTGCTCTTAAATGGAACCAGTTAACAGAGAGCATTAGAAGAGCACCAACACTAAACACTTTTAAATCCAGACTGAAAACCTACATGTTTGATCAGGCCTTTAGCTGAGCTTAAAACACTGAAGCTCCGCCCACTTTTATTCTGTAACGGCACTTATGTATCATGTACATGTACACCTCACAGCTCTCCAGAAACACGTTTAACACGAGAACACACCAGAACTAAACACATACAATAACTAGCGATGCCAAACCAGAGAATCTCTACAGAGGTGAATACGCACTTAAAGTGAGTCCAACATGAACGGGTTCATATGAAGCAACTGAGTAAAATCAGAGTTTATAAATGTCTGATCAGTTTTATAAAGAAAAATGTATTTATGTCCTTAAAACAGAACTATATCAAATGTTTCAGCTTCACATACATCAATTTTATTGTTTTAAACTCCAGTTATAAGTCTTTTCAACATATTCTACCTGTATCTCCAGGATTAGCTCACCAACCAATCAGATCCCAGTAGCAGTAATGCTAGTGCTTTACAGTGTAAAACCTTTTATGTTTTCTGTAGATAAACTGAAATATACAGACACACTTTCTTTGCTTTTGTGGTAAAATACATTATTCTACTTTCAAAAAAAAAATTAAATAAATATTCAGAGCCAGTAGTTCATTATTATTTTTCATGTAAAGTTTTAGCTTTTATCTCCACTCACCCCTATATACATAGATGACTCACTCAGGGGCTCCCTCTAGAGTTTAACAGTTATTTCATGATCTAACAGGAGGAACAGAAAGTGGTCAGACTCTCTATAAACAGCTCTATTGTGTTTTGGACTCGTGGTTCTCTCTTTCTGTGATTCCATTGGCTGTATGTAGCCACTGCTCCTGACTCCCAGTCGCTGACTGAGTCAGATATTAAACATCAATCAGCGAGCGTCTTTCAGTAGATCACACTACACGACTGAGCGAGCGCCAAGTTTTTGTCGCGATCAACGAAAAACTGTCAATGACTAAAAAACTGGGCTAAAATCGTGTAGTTTAAACCTGGCATAAGACTTTTGGGTTTGACAGAAGATTGCAGAGAGGCTCCTAAAGGGTACTAGAGTCGGATAAAGAACTCAGAGCCTAAAGCTGGTATTTTAAGATATAAATTCTACATAATGTTTCTGAGTAAACTCTCCCATATGTTAGTAAAGGGTTAATCCCTAGATAACAGTATATCAGACTAACAGAGCGTAATTACTGCATACCTGTGCTTCACCGTACAGTAACATTTCCATATGGTCTGGAAGAGTACGCTCCAACATAGCATGTTCAGAAATTCTGTATGGATTGAGGAGGTGAAGACAATTACACACACACACACACACACACACACAAACACACACCTTCAGCTGTGAGTGTGAGTGCTTTGGGGTTTGTGGTTTTTCTAGATTTATGTTAGTGTGACTTGGCAGAGGACCTTAACCACACTGTTAAACAGCCTCTTGTGCCCCTTGCTCTCTGACACATAGACACACACACACACACACACACACACACACACACACACACACACACACACACACACACACACACACACACACACACACACACACACACACACATCCTTGCTTAACACATGCAAGATTTTCTGCCTGCTTCTGAATGTTGGTCAATTCTTCAAGTATTTTAAATATTTATCAGAAAAATCCACATATATACAGCTCTGGAATATAATCAAGAGGAAACCAAACTGAACTGCTTGAATTTTTACACCAGGAGTAAAGCAGCATAAAGTTATCCAAAAGCAGTGTGTAAGACTGGTGGAGGAGAACATGATGCCAAGATGCATGAAAAAAAACTGTGATTAAAAAAAAACAGGGTTATTCCACCAAATTTTGATTTTTTAACTCATTTTCTCATTTTCTGTAAATAAATGCTCTAAATTACAATATTTTTATTTGTAATTTGGGAGAAATGTTGTCTGTAGTTTATAGAATAAAACAACAATGGTCATTTTACTCAAGAATAAACCTATAAATAGCAAAATCAGAGAAACTGATTCAGAAACTGAAGTGATCTCTTCATTTTTTTTCCAGAGCTGTATATCATCGCTACATTCACACATATCTTTATATACATGTGAGTTTATTGGAGAAAACTGTTTAAAACAACTGAAAGTAGGCTCTAGTTTAGTTTAGATCCTGTTGGTTCCTCTATTCTGGATATAAGATGATATAAGATTGAGAGGGTTGGGTTTGGAGGTTCTACAGGTTCTGTATGGATCCTGCAGCACATTTACTTAACCACAGATGTTGCTACAGCTGGGCCTGTAGATCCTGTAGCTCTACACTCGTAGGTTGAAGCTGGATTAGTGATAAATCTGGACACCGGGCAGGAGAATCTGTAGACGAGCTGTTAACCATGCACTGTACAGCTTGATTTAGAGCGTGCCCGTGTGTCTTTGCTATCATAACCACGGGAAAAGTACACCTTGCACAGCTCAAAACATGCAAAAGGCATGTGCACAAATTCTTTTAATTTGAATACTTTGTGGTTCATTTTGTGCGTAACATGAAATAAACCAATCACAGAGTCACTTTCCCTTAATTCCCTTGAGACTTTGGCGGATTGCTATTTTAACGGTGCAGCTACCTGGACGTGTCCAACAAACGCTTCTCAGTAGCGGAAACTGAGCTGCTGGTTGACTCTGTGAAGGAGCTCCAGCAGCTCATTCACGGGAACAGCAATGTTATTTTATTTACTGTTCTGTTTATTGTTGATGTAAAAGTTGTGTTTGTGCTGCTGTGTGTTCATAAGATTGGAGGTCTGACTGTTGTCTGTTGTCAGGGTTTTAATCAGTCAGTGGAGCACCTGTGTTTTCCGTTGCTAAGATAGCAAAATGACAGAAATTGATATGAACACACCTCGTTTCCAGAACACCACGCCCATCAGTGTAGATACATTCAGAAGCTCTGCTGCTATTTAAACCAGGCAAGAGGAAGGCATGAAAATAGACTGTTAGCTGGGTGTAAGATTGCAATGAGCATCACAATGCACCTTGTTCAGAGTGTAAGATAGAACCATTCAATTCACTTTTACTCAAGTCTGGGTCTCTAGTACTTTATCTCTGCCTAAAAGTATCCTCTGAGAGCCCTTTTATACCCTCGTATTGTATCGAGACAAATGAGATGTGATTGAAATGGGAAAAGAAAGAGTGTGTGTGTAGATGTGTGTGTGTGTTGGCTGACTGACAGGTGGAAGAAGAGAAGGTTAACTAGGCAGGTTAATTAGGATGTCTGATTTGATCATCCTGTGTCAGAGCCTCCAATCACACACTCCCACGGGGATAACACACACCGAGAGGAGCTGATGTTATCATGACATCACACAGGGAAGAGCGTGCCATTATAGGAAATTAATACACCTGCAGTGACAGTGCAGTGCATTCCACAGACAACAGGTCTCCTATACCACACACATACACACACACCTGTATACCTATAGAGTCTCAGGGGCAGCACAATCCTTCTTTATTCACTTTGGGTAAAGTGCACTACTCACATCCACACTGATAATAATAAAGATCCTGTGTTTCCATTTGTGTGGGAAATCACAGTTTTCCAGTTTCTCTTTATCCATTTGAGTGAAATAAACTGTTTTTGTATCTGTTCTTGATGTTTAGCATCCATTCTGGACATTACCTCTATCTCCCAGACTCTCCCCTCTGGTAGAAGGCTTCAGACCATCAAAACCAGCACAACACAATGCGCTAACAGCTTCTTCCCCAGAGCTGTAGCACTCCTTAACCACAGTGCACACCTCTGAGTCTCTAACCCTCACTCACTGAACTGTAATGACTGAATTCACAACTCGCTCACTTGCACTCTGCTTTTTTGCACAGCTGTACAGATGTTCTTCTGTACATAAACCCACCTCAAGAATTTTTTGGATACAATAATATTCATATGATTTTTATTAAGCAAGAGGCACAGTACCCAAAAGTAGCCATTGACAATCTACAGAAACACATTTATGCATATATGTATGAAAAAAATAAGAGACCAACTAAAAATAATGAATGAAATGAATGAATGAATTTTTTTTTTTTTTTTACCAAATTAAAAACCTCTGGAATATAATCAAGAGAAAGATGGATGATCACAAGCCATCAAAACAAGCTGAACTGCTTGATTTTTTGCACCAAGGAGTGTAAAGCATAAAGTTATCCAAAAGCAGTGTGTAAGACTGGTGAATATGTTTTCTTCGCATTATTTGGAGCAGAAATATCTGCATCTTTTTTTTCTGCAAATAAATGCTCTAAAAGACAATATTTTTAATCTTTGAAATAAATGTAACATATTTTTATATACTTATAATTTTATTTAATATATACTTTTAAAAGTATACAAAAATATAGATTAAGTATACACATAAACTGTAAATAGTACAGTTCAAGTGGACTATAGATATACAAATTCTTTTTTTCACAAAGGTTTGTAGTGCAAAGTAGGCTTGTCTGCGTGTGTGTGCATGTGTGTGTGTGTGTGTGTGTGTGTGTTTGTGTCAGGCTGAGGCCCCTGTGTTGGAAACTAAACTGCAGTAAAGCGTGGGTCAGAAGGGGTCACCACACCCCAGTGTAAAGTGTCATCACCAGGCCAGCCGTAAAGACTGACCAATCAGAACTAAGTATTTCAGAGGCGGGACGTTGATCTGTTGTTCGGTTCTCATGCCTGATTGGTGGATTAGGGCTTTTCTGAGGGGCGGGCCCTCGGGACAAGTCTGAGAGGTCAGTGAGCAGACAGGGCCTGAGTGATGGGCAGCGGTGGAAAAAGGGATAGATGTGGGGAAAGAAGGATAATTAATTTGGAGGAGAGAAAAACACAGAAATGAATTGGACAAAAGAGAGAGGGAGATGCTCGGGGTCACACATATGTGAGCCATGTGTACAGAACTGAAAGGTAATGATCTCAACAATAAACCGAGCACTTGTGTGAATGTATGTGTGTGTGTGTGTCCTATCACAGTGGGGGTGTTATATATACGAGTGTTTATGAATGTAGAATGGATAGACGGTGACATAAAGACAAAACAAGACAATAGGGCTTAAACTAAAATCTAATAAAGCATAAAAATGTCCTTGAGGGAACATTAAAATACAACAATGTGAGAGAAGGGAAAGTAAAAAGACATTTACTGAGACATCTCCATGAAAAAAAAAGTAAAAAAAAAGTCTTAAAAAGCTAAAAAACTAAGGTATTAAAAATGATATGAACCAAGCTATGAGGGAGTATTTTACAACTGCAAACCTACCAAGACATGTCCATCCACCTAAACTGACAGTCCAGGTAAGGTGAGAAGCCTACATTAGGTCTATGGCAGGGGTGTCCAATTTTTTGGAGCAGCCCGCGAGGTATTTTAGAAATAGAATGAAAGTTGTCCCGCTGTTAAGCAGGTTTTTATAATGTGAGATTCAAAGTTTGAACGCTAGGTGTCAGAAACGGGCCAAAGAGTATAAAAGCGGAGAGGGTGCGCAGTTCTAGCGCAGAAAAACGGGGTAAAAGAGTCTAAAAGCATAGAGGGTGCAAAGTTGTAGCGCAGAAACACGGGCCAAAGAGTCTAAAAGTGGAGAGAGTGTGCATTTCTAGCGCAGAAAAACGGGACAAAGAGTCTAAAAGAGGAGAGGGTGCACATTTCTACCGCAGAAAAACGGGCCAAAGAGTCTAAAAGCTGAGAGTGTTCAGTTGTAGAGCAGGAAAACGGGCTAAAGAGTCTAAAAGCGGAGAGGGTGCACAGTTGTACCGCAGAAAACGGGCCAAAGAGTCTAAACGCGGAGAGAGTGCGCATTTCTAGCACAGAAAAACGGGCCAAAGAGTCTAAAAGCGGAGAGGGTGCACATTTCTACAGCAGAAAAACGGGCCAAAGAGTCTAAAAGCTGAGAGTGTTCAGTTGTAGCGCAGAAAAACGGGCAAAAGAGACTAAAAGCGGAGAGGGTGCGCATTTCTAGCGCAGAAAAATGGGCCAAAGAGTCTAAAAGTTGCCGTAATTAAGGAGTTTAATATTAAGAGACATCATGAAATGAAACATCAATTTGAAAAATCTTAGTTTACACAACACTGTCAAAGATAAAGATAGTAAGTCAGGTAAAATGGTGTGTAAATGAAATAATCAGGAAATGTATTATTTAAAGTGGTATATTTCATTATTTGTTTTATTACAGAGTCTTTGGCCCGTGACTTCAAATATATTTCTCCTTCTGGCCCCTAACAAAAAAAGTTTGGAGACCCCTGGTCTATGGTCACTCTAGAGGAGCTGCAGAGATCCACAGCTCAGGTGGGTGAATTTGTCCACAGGCCACTATTAGTCAAATACTCTACAAATCTGTTTTTTTATGGAAGAGTGGCCAAAAGAATAATGAGAATGAGATCTGAACACACCTTGAACACACCTCCCCCACTGTGAAACATGGTGGCAGCAGCATCATGCTATGGGGATGCACTGGGGATGCTGTCCACAATAACGATGATATCATGACATTCTGCAATACATTTCAAGAAGATCCTCTACGATAATTCACAGCATCTGTGTTACTGAAGAGGATAAAATACCCCTAAATAATTTAATATCAGAAATGATGGATTTATTAGCGTCAGTTTTGCAGAATTTCACAATCAATATGAAACAATGTGCAACAAAGTCCAGTTAATTATTCATGGAGCATCAGTTCGAGCAATGCTCATTGCTATCTTACACCCAATCAACAGTCTATTTTCATGCCTTATGTCCGCTCTGTTAAAATAGTGTCAGAGTTTAGGAATATATCTACACTGATGGCTGTGGTGGTCTGAAAGTGATTGCTAAATATTTTGGCGGAGGAAAACATAGAAGCTCCACTGACTGATTAAAACCCTGACAACAGCCAATAGTCAGAGTCCTTTGGTTAACTCCACTGGTTAAACATACACAAACAGATGCACTGCAAAGAGCAAACCTGGCTTTTTACTCTTTTCAACAATAAGTAGAATAAAGAATAAAATAACATTGCAATTTCCTTAAATGAGCTTCTGGTGAAGCTCCTTCACAGCGTGAACAAGCAGGTCAGTTTTCTTTTGCTGAGACACACAAAAGCGCCGCCCTGTTAAGATATGAACGCGCCAAAGTCAGAGCACACCTGACTCTTAAAGGGAATTAAAGGTAAGTTACACTCTGATTTGTTTATTTCAGTTACGCCCAAAATTAACCCCACCCATGATCCATTAAGATAATTAGCACATGCCTTTTGCATGTTTAAATCTGTGCAAGGTGTACTTTTCCTGGTGTTACGATAGCAAAGACACACTGATGCACCCTAAATAAAGCTGTACGATTTGCAACTGACTGATGCACTATAGATTGCTAAAATAGGGACCTGTGGATCTTGGTAGGCCTATAACACTCCGCCAACAGGATTACAGCAGGGGTTGATTAGCGCCCCCTTGTGGAGTACTAAAGCAGTGACTCCAGTGAGTCACACTGGAGTTTTTAAAGCATCGATGTTTAAATACATAAATATCGATATTTGACAATGCATATCGATAATATATCCCAAACAAAAACAATACAATATATCACTGTATCAATCATCCCACCCATAGTAAGAATAGCATATCTAGATAAGTATACTCTTTTTCACAAGTGTGGAAAAGCTACTTGTGTGAGAAAAGTCATCTGTGTGTATAAAACCCGGCTCCTATAATCAGAATATTAAATTAGACACGCATATCAGAGTAATTAGATTTCAGTGAAAGAGGCTTTCAGTATAAAGAGGCAGACAGATGAAAAATTCAAAGAGCAGTTATCAACAAAAGCAGGAGGAAAGCTGCTGGAAGAGAAATCCTGAGCGCACACACTGGGAAGGAGAGAAACTGGGCCAGGCACTGGGAGAGGCAATGGGAGGGGCTGGGGCTTGTTTTGGGGGGCTTTTGTCTGTTTTGGTAGAAACACATGACCTTTGCTTACTTTGAAACACAATGGAAGAAAAGCGCAGTTATTTTCACCCTGCAGCGAACTGAGACACAGAGGAAAAAAATGGCTAAAATGAAGAGAGCACTTCAGTTTCTGAATCAGTTTCTCTGATTTTGCTATTTATAGGTTTATGTTTGAGTAAAATGAACATTGTTGTTTTATTCTATAAACTACAGACAACATTTCTCCCAAATTCCAAATAAAAATATTCTCATTTAGAGCATTTATTTACAGAAAATGAGAAATGCCTGAAATAACAAAAAAGATGCAGAACTTTCAGACCTCAAATAATGCAAAGAAAACAAGTTCATATTCATAAAGTTTTAAGAGTTCAGAAATAATCAATATTTGGTGGAATAACCCTGGTTGGTTTTTAATCACAGTTTTTTTCATGCATCTTGGCATTATGTTCTCCTCCACCAGTCTTACACACTGCTTTTGGATAACTTTAAGCCAATATATATTCCAGAGGTTTTCAATTTGGAAAAAATCAAAGAAACTCATCATTTTTAAATGGTCTTTTTTTCCAGAGCTGTAAATATATAGAGAGAATAAGATAAAAAAAAAACATATTATACATAGAGATTTTTTTTATATACATATCAGACAAAGATAGCCTGAGTAAATATAAAAAGCACTTTTTAAATGATACTTTAATTTATTAAGCTCAGGTGTACTTGGGTTCTGCAACAGGACAATGATCCAAAGCAACTAAGAACAGACAACAATAAAGGGCAGAAAAAAGTGAGAGAAATTGCAAAGAGAGAGAATGAAAAGAGAGAGTAAAAATAGAGAAAGAGAGAGGCATTCAATAGATAGTGATGATTGCCAATGATAGTCATTGACACACAGCCATGAGTTTTATTATCCCTTATATCCCTTATGATACTTTCTAGTGCTATGCTTTTTTTCTTGAAAGAGAGAGTAAGTGAGAGAGAGAGAAAAAGTGTGAGAGAGAGAGAGAAAGATAGAATAAACAGATAGAGAGAGGGGTATTAACCCCACTCAGACCTGGGCTGATGTACTGTGTGTTTTGTGAACAGGCGTCCTGAAGCTCTAAGATTTAAGAAGTGCGAGTGAATGAAAGCTTTATTTGCATTTAAAACACACACACACACACACACGCACACACAGGGCCCAGTTGTATCACACAATCACACAGTGTTTGTTTATAACTCAAATGGGCCAAATCTCTCCGTCCATCTCGGCCCAGTTATTCTATGGACGGATATTGACGCAACACAATCGCTTAAGTGCAGCCAGCTGGTTGCAGTGTGTGCATGCATTTGAAGTATTGAAGTATGAGTGGGAAAGAAAAAGAAAGAGAAGGAATGTGTGTTTAGCCTCAAAAAGCTTGCGCTAGCGGGCTGGGCGTATGCAAACTATGCAGCTTTTTTGGAATCAGCCCATTTTTAAACTGGATTTTCTTTTAAAGTACAATGCAACGTTTGAAGTCCATCACATGTAAAGCATAGCACAGGTTAATGTAGCCTAGCATATAGCAAACTAGCAGACAGCCTAGTATTAGCTTTTGCTTAACCCCTCTATTTTACCTGTTCAGGTCTAGAGGTAGGGTATTACATTATATTACATTACATTACATTACATTTGGCAGAGGCTTTTGTCCAAAGCGACTTACAATAATCCAAAAGTACAAAAGTAATAGAAGTTAAAGGTAAAACATCTTTAGAAAGGGCTTAAAGGAGGTCAAAGGGAAATAATGGGATAGAGAAGTGAAGGAGGGGAAGAAGGAAATGAGGTTAGAAGTAAGTAGTTAGTTTGTTAGAGGTGTTAGGAGAGTAAGTGCTCTTTGAAGAGCTCTGTCTTCAGGAGTTTATTAAAGATAGCGAGAGATTCTCCTGATCTGGTAGTAGAAGGTAGTTAGTTAGAGGTGTTAGGAGAGTAAGTGCTATTTGAAGAGCTCTGTCTTCAGGAGTTTATTAAAGATAGTGAGAGATTCTCCTGATCTGGTAGTAGAAGGTAGTTTGTTCCACCATTGGGGAACTCTGTATGAGAACAGTCTGGATTGCTTTGTGTGAATGTTTGTTTGGCAAAGCGAGGCGACGTTCATTGCATTGGAGGAGCGCAGCGGCCGGGAGGTAGCGTAAGCCTTCAGGAGTGAGTGCAGGTAGGAAGGAGCTGTTCTGTATCACCTTGTAGGTGAATGTAAGAGTTTTGAATTTTATGTGAGCATCAACTGGTAGCCAATGGAGCTCAATGAGCAGCGGACATGAGCAGTATTACAATTTTTGTCAGGGCTACATGGCTACATGGATTTATTTAAAAGGCACACTCCAAACGGAGGCTACAGGACTGGCAGCACAAGCGACCAAACATTACGAAAACCACTATATCACCATACTTTTGTCATGCCTGATGCTGTCAGTCTGCCTACTGTAGTCCCTGTTACTACCAATGACTCTAACTCCCAGCATGCTCAGCCCCTGAACTACAATGACGCTGCTGAGCATGCGATGCTGTCGTGCTCTGCCTCGCCTTCCTACTGATTACTCTCAGGTGTTTCTCCATGTATATGCTCCCTATGCTTTTGTCTTCTGTTACCAACCTCCTTTCGTCCTTTGACTACTCTTCTTGCCTTATCTTTCTGTTTTTGTTCGGATTCTCTGTTGCTGACCTTCTGCCTGGCCCTCACTACATTACTGGTATGTCCCTCGTTCATGCTGTCCTGTTTATATTTACCCTGCCTGCCTTTGTTTACTCTTGTAATATTAACTCTGTAAATAAACCACCTGTTTTTAATCAGCACATGTCTCTGATTAGCCTGGTTTAAGGTTTAATGTTTGGTTTCAGTGTTTTTTGGCCATTTTCTTCATAACAAGCATCAAAAAATTGGTAGTAGTACGTCTCTACTTTTCCCATTCCACCTTAAATGGTGCAAAAGCAGTTACAGAGGCTGCTACATTTAAGGTAGCTAACTTCAGCTCCCTACAATGAAGAAATTATAAAGAATAACTGATTGGTCATCCCAGGGTTGTCCCATTTCTTAGTGAAAAGCTTTCTGACACTTTTACTGCATGAACACTTTACTAATTGCTAGCAGTTACTGACTCTTTCCGGAATCTGAAATTCCCATATTTCTGTGCCAAAAACTCACTGTGACGGTGGGAAATTGGCAGGGTCAGGCAACAGAGCTGCGTCTACACAAGCATTGGATGAACCATCAGGAAAAAATCATAATTTTCACAAATAAAATTAAATGTATAATTTGGAAACCCAGTAAAACTGCAGGAATACTACATTTACTAAGAACTGTAGTCATACATAATAATTATTTATTAATCCCACAGCTGCAAATTTGTATACATGCAAATTATACAGTACATAAAAATCATAAAATTATTTTTGCCATTCTTCATCACGCAGACGTCTGAAAGGACCCATACCATCACTCTCCAATGAAAAACATGTATTTTCAAAACAGCAACTTCACAGAAGAAAGATAAAACCATTTTAACTTTCAATGGAAGTCAATGTAAAAAGAGTTTATTTCAGGTCATTTTGGAGATTTTTATTTGTCTATTTATCAAAACAAATTGTGACAATGTAAGGGACAGTTTGTCTGTTCAAATTATGTGGTAAACTAAAAATTGCAAAAATGGATATACTAGTTTTTCATTGGACAGCAATAATATACACTTTTAATAAGAAATATTCAATCCCTCGACGATTTAAAATGTTTATCAATTAATGTTTCAAAGTTTCAACTCATTTTTGAGGGTGAGGGTGAAACTCACCAAAAAACAAGCAGCAATCACATCTGCCTTCAATGCAGGAGACCCCGCCCACATATCCCACAAGTCAGTGCAGCATTCTATAGCTTCATGGGGACACGGCAAAAGTCATGGGACACAATCATAAATCATTCCCCATTATATGTGGTATGTCAGTGTGTAATACAGGGCACATTTTATATGCCGTATTAAATCCTTCAAATTCTGACAACCCCACCCACTGCACTCTCTGCCTAAAACAGCACTCATCCTCCCTGCTCAGCTTTCAGAAACTCAGCAGAAGAAAAAATAAGCCATCGTCCTCAAATCACACCGAATATTCACTCCGTCTGCTCTGCTCCAGAGCCTGGCACCAGAAACAAATATTTCAAATTAATACTAACAATCATAAACAATGAATTAAGAAGAACAAAACTGCCAGACATTTCATCGAATGAGATGTGAATGAGGTCACTCTGAAAATAAACCACAGAAGGTTGTACCAGAAAAAAAGTATATAAATTACAAAAATAGTTCTGACCAATAAAAAAAAGAAGAAATATTTATGACTGAAAAAATTTGATCTACAGTATATCTACACTGATGGGCGTGGTGGTCTGAAAATGAGGTGTGTTCAGAAAAATTCAGGAGTACTGCTATCTTAGAAAGGGAAAACACCACTGCACCACTGACGTTCATTGCTATCTTGGCAAAGCAGGTGCATAAGCAGCGTAAACGAGCAGGTCACCGCGCAAGGTGTACTTTTCCCGTCGTTACAATAGCAAAGACACACTGAAATGGTACTTAAAATCCTAATTGTGATTGTAGTAGAAAATCAAAATTTAAAAAGTGGTAAATCTCTCAAAATATAATGAACAAAAATCATAAAATTGACGCTTTCCTGAACTTAATTTTAAAAATTTTATATTTTCCTGAATAAAAATTAAACAGTTCATGTACATAAAATCTTTTTTTTCTTTAGTTTCTACATCTATTATTAAATGTAAGAATTTTGATTGTTAAAATAGTAACGCATTACTATAATCTAAGTAAAGTTAATCTAACATGTTACTATTTCCAATCCAGTAATCAGATTAAAGTTAATTATCCTAGTTACTGAACGTTTTTTGACAGTCTTTACCTGCAGCAGAACTACAGCGGATCTTGTGGTGTGGCTCTAGTAAAAAGAATAAAAGTTCCTCTGATATTTTAGCATTAAAGTGCATAAATATGAGCTAGAATAACAGCTTTGTATAAGAGCTAAGTTAATATTGGGAGAAATTCTAAATTGTACTGTGTATTATTTATATGAGAGAAAATTATATTATATAAAAACAAGTCTATGTATTTTTCTAACCTATCTGGCCTACCTAATATTTAAATGGTAGTATGTATTAAAAATATACTAAATATATATATTAGTTTAAGTGTGCATTTCCCCTTTTATAACAACAACAACATTAATAACAGTAATGGCAAAAAACAAGCTTTCTTCTTGTTGTCAGTAACTAATGAAGTAACTAATAAGGTCATTTGTAAACTTATTTAGCTACTTTTAAAACCAAGTAATCCATAAACTTACTTTTTAAAGGAGTAATCAGTAATCAAATTACTTTTTCAAAGTAATTATTTCATCATTGCTGATCAGAAATGATCAAGTGGAGTAGAGCGAAAACCAGCAGCTTCTCCAGGTGTCCTACAGGAGAATCTCCAAAACCCTCAAAGTTCTCAGAATGTACAGAAAATAACAAGTTTTACTGTAGAGAAAAGGGGGGTTTGTATCACTTTCACCTGTAGCCCATATACAGGCCATGTTAAGGGGTTAAACACCCCAGTGTCGCTGCTGCATTAAGAACAGAGAATAGTCCATCTTATTCCAACTGATGAAGAACTAGAAGATGAGCTTTATCTATAAGGTACAGTAGGTGAATATGCACACTTAAAGGACTAAACGGACCCCCCAATAATTTTAGTAGACCTTGACAATGCAGTCACCCCAACACCCAAACCACCCAAGACTAAGAAATAATGTCCCTACCTCCCCGACCCCCAAACCCAGTAACCCAAAGCTGACCTCCTCCTTTTTCAGACCTCCATGAAGGAGGTCCCTCAGTGTCCCCAACCATACTGGTCCTGGAAAAGGGGTCTGGGAGAAGAAACTGTAAAAACAGATCCAAAACTCAAGAAGACAAGAAGAAAAAACTAGGGCAAAGAGGAGATGAGTGAAGGAGTGACGAAAAGAGAGATGACAGGTGTGGTGAGTGACAGGGAGAGAGAGACTGAGTGAAAGAGAGAGAGAGAGAGAGAGAGAGAGAGAGAGAGAGAGAGAAAGAGCATGGCAAAAAGAAGAAAAGGCCACAGTCTGAACCAAACTAAACCAAAATTTGGGGAGACCAAATTCTACTGAAGCATGGTCTGGTTTGGTCCTGTTGGTCCTGTGGTCCTGGACCATTGTTTACAGGACTTCTCATACCTGCTATTTTGGTTTAGACCAAACTGGAAAGTCTGAAGAAGTCTCAAAAGTCTATTTTCACACCTGAAGTTACATATGTCACACCCTGCGCAAGGCGCGTTGCGATGTTCATTGCTACCTTGCACCCTGCAAACAGTCTATTTTCACACATACTGCATGCGTCATTTAACCCCTTAACAAGCCTTGGGCCATATATGGGCCACAAGTATAGATCATAAAAGTCCCCTTTTCTCTGCAGTAAAATAAATAATTTACTGTCTGAATATGTTGAAGGCTTTGGAGACTGCTACAGGACACTTGAAGAAGCTGCCTGTTTTCTCTTTACTCCACTTAATAATTAGATTATAGATTATAGATTAGTAACAGGAATCAACCCAAAACTTGCATGATTGAAAAAAGACAGAAAATCTCGACAACCGCAACAAAACAAAAGGTTTTGTCTGATGTGTATGTGTGAAAATATTGAGTTTAAAATTCAATTTTAACAGTTTGCAGATTTACTTCATATTTGTAAAATATTTTCTACTAAACTTACAATTAGCACTTTTTAGTAATGGTTCTTATGAAACATGAAACTGTTTTATGTAATGCTTAAATAGATATCCTAAAGATATTGGCGTGTAATTAGGCCGAAATTTGACTAAAATGCCTGCCTGTTAATAGCAAAAGAGTTTCTGAATATATCTACACTGATGAAGGTGTGTTTAAGTACATTTCTGGCGTATTACTACTTTGGCAATGGAAAACACAGGTGCTCCACTGACTGAATACAACCTAACAGACAACTGGTACATGCCTTTTGCTTGTTTCGAGCTTTGCAAGGTGTACTTTTCCCATCGTTATGATAGCAAAGACACACTGACACGCCCTAAATCAAGCTGCACGGTGCACAGTTGAGGACTCACATAATAATCGCTAAAATAGAGCCCTTGCTCTTTTATCTGGCTTAACCACTCTTTCTCGCTTTCTCTCTCTCTCTCTCTCTGTCGTTCATCTGTTTTCCCACGTTCCCTCCTCCTGCTCGTCACGCTTCTCCTGTGTAATTATTTTCACTGTAACAGTAGCTCTCTCTCTCTCTCTTTCCCTCTCTCTCTCTCTCTTGCGCTTTCTCTCTCCTGCCAGCTTCCACCAGAGCAGGAATTTGGCATCAAGTTCAAACTGCAAACGTGGCGTGAAACCGCTCTCAGGAGGGTTTTCGTAGTGCCGGGGGTCGCTGGCACGCTCTGTGATGTGGTCAGAGATGATGGTGGTCACGCACCGCCGAGCTACAGGTCGTCACGCAAACCAGCACTTACTGCACAGATCAGCGGGAAGCTGCTATGGAAACCAGTTAAACACCAGAACGACTGACGTTAACGTCTATGAAGAATTTTTAAATAGAGAGAGAATAGAGGAAGAGAGGACTGTGGTACAGGTGTTACCCTCGTAACCTTCTTCAACCTCGTTAACCTCGTTAACCTCATTAACATCATTAACTTCGTTAACCTCATTAAGGGGTTAACATTTTGTTTTGCCATCACACAAGTCTCTAAAGAAGAAGCTCCGCCCACTTCTCTACTACAATACAGAGTTACTATATTCACTAATACCACTTTACTACAACTTTACTACTGTACACAACACAAGCCTTATGTTCACCATGACCAGAAGAAGCTCCGCCCACTTCTCTACTACAATACAGAGTTACTATATTCACTAATACCACTTTACTACAACTTTACTACTGTACACAACACAAGCCTTATGTTTACCATGACCAAAAGAGAAGCTCCGCCCACTTCTCTACTACAATACAGAGTTACTATATTCACTAATACCACTTTACTACAACTTTACTACTGTACACAACACAAGCCTTATGTTCACATGACCAGAAGAAGCTCCGCCCACTTCTCTACTACAATACAGAGTTACTATATTCACTAATACCAAGAAAAACGTGACAATGAAGGCTCAATGTTTCGGTCAAACCATATTAACCATAATAAAGCGCTACAATAAATAAAAATAAAGCTCTAAATAAATTAAAATAAAGAAATAATGAAAAACATTGAATGAGAAGCTGTGTCAAAACTTCTGTTTAGTACTGTATATTAATAAATGAAATTAAGTGAAATCTTGGGTTCAGACTGTCGGCAATCAAATAAACGTCAAAGCAAATAGAAGAAGCACTTTTTTATTGCATTTCCCACAAAATAAAAATTTTTAAAGGGTGCTGCCCAGTATAAACTGCATGTATTGACACGGAACGATGCAATGCGCTTTAGAAAGGCTGTATAGGATCTTTTGTTTTATGGTTCTGGTTGTGATTTATGGTTCTACTCTCGAGTTTCTCAACAACTGCCAAAGACCCCAAATCTGAACGAGTTGTGACATCTGTACGAAAACATCCCCGGTCATAATGTTTGAATAAGGGAATATGAATGAGTGGATTAGAGTGGCTCATACGCTATACTCCACAGATTTTCCCTCCATGTTTGCATAAGAAGTGCCAAACCCACAGTGACTGGCAGCGTTTCATTACGGAGGTGTGCCTGATCTATGGCTTTGTTATGGATTTAGGAGGGTTTGGGAGCTTTCACTCCTGGATGAGCTCTACACTGAGCAAACTAGACTTTATTAAAGCTCATCCCCCTCATTATAGATACTTATAAAGCTTGAAACTGTATATCATTAGACATAATAAGGCAGGCAGGGTCAGCGGCGGTTCTAGACTGTAAAGAAGCATCAATTTAAGCGTTTTACTCTTGAAGTAAAAGAGTAAAAGTACTTTTTTTAGGTTTTAAAACTACTAGTAAAGAGGCTATTTTTATTAAAATGTAAGGAGTAGAAAGTTCAGATAATTGTGTGAAAATGTCAAAATAAATACTATATATATATATTTTTTTTTCTTCTTCTTCTTCTTAAGTTCTTCTTCTACTTATGTTCTTCTTCCTTCTTCTTCTTTTTGTTCTTCCTTCTTAGTATTATTATTTTTCTTACTCTTCTTCTTCTTTTTCCTTTTTGTGTTTTCCTTCTTCTTCTTCTTTCTCTTCTCCTTTAGTATTATTATTTTTTACTCTTCTTCTTCTTCTTTTTCCTTTTTGTGTTCTTCTTCTTCTTCTCCTTTTTCTTCTTCTTTCTCTTCTTCTTTAGTATTATTATTTTTCTTCCTCTTCTTCTTCTTCTTTTTCCTTTTTGTCTTCTCCTCCTTCTTCTTCTTCTTCTTCTTCTTCTTCTTCTTCTTCTCCTTTCTCTTCTTCTTTAGTATTATTATTTTTCTTCCTCTTCTTCTTCTTCTTTTTCCTTTTTGTCTTCTCCTTCTTCCTCTTCTTCTTTTTCCTTTTTGTCTTCTCCTTCTTCTTCTTCTTCTTCTTCTTCTTCTTCTTTTTCCTTTTTGTCTTCTCCTTCTTCTTTATCTTCTTCTTCTTTTTCTTCTTCTTCTTCTTCTTCTTCTTCTTCTTCTTCTTCTTCTTCTTCTTCTTCTTCTTCTCCTTTCTCTTCTTCTTTCTCTTCTTCTTTAGTATTATTATTTTTCTTCCTCTTCTTCTTCTTCTTTTTCCTTTTTTTCTTCTCCTTCTTCTTCTTCTTCTTTTTCCTTTTTGTCTTCTCCTTCTTCTTTATCTTCTTCTTCTTTTTCCTTCTTGTGTTCTCCTCCTCCTCCTTCTTCTTCTTCTTCTTCTTCTTCTTCTTCTTCTTCTTTTCTATTACATAGCAGGTTAACTTGGTTCATAAACATATCGTCACAATATTTTTTTTCCATATTGTCAGTCTAGCATTTGTTCTTTATAGTGTATCAGATTTTCATTGTGAATGATCCAATAGAAATGTCCCAAATTAACCAAATTCTTATGCTTAAATTAAAGTCAGTGTTAATTGGATTTGTCTTCTCCTGTAATGTTGCCGTTTAGGAGATTCACGTTTTGGCGTGACAGTGACGATTTGTTTGTGTGTGCAAACGGCTAGTTAGCATTCCACTCATGCTATCTGTGTGTGTGTGTGTGTGTGTGTGACAAGACAAGTGTGATACCTCTGAGGTCAGAGTTTATGACCTTTTCACCAACCGGCCCATAAAACACACAAGAACCTCTCGGGCTTGCATTGTCCATGCGTACCAGGACTGCCATACACACACACACACACACACACACATGGACGGACATGGACACACACGGACACTTAAAGTGGTGACAGGAAGACAAACTAGAGATGCACTAAATTAGCTGGATGTCGGCACTAGTGTGTGTGTGTGTGTGTAATGTGTGAAGTAAGACAGGGTCCAAAAACATGACATGTTTTAAATCCAAGCTTGCTGTCTCATAAGAGGGACCATTCATTTAGACATAAGCTGGAATAACTTGAAGTATCACTAAATATCACTTGAAAAATCACTAAATAAATTGCTGTAGATCCTGTATCTCTACACTCATAAATTGTCCCAGCTGCTCCATAAATGCTGGATGTTTCTTGTGTTTTTGCATTTTTATCATACTTTCATTTTTTAGATTATCAAACAAACTTTGATATCAGACAAATAAAACCTGAGCTAATATGAAAAGCCCTTTTTTTGCCCCCCATAAATGAACTGTGATTAATCACATTTTTTGGAAAGCTGAGTTAAATTTCACTACAAACCAAAACCAGGAGCAGATAAAAGATCCCATTTAAAAGCAGCACATTATTATTAAACCCCCATCTGAAGAAACTTAAGAACAGATGATAAAAAAACAAAGTTATTGATCATCTATCAGTCTGGAAAATGTTATAAAGTCATTTATTTCTAAAGCTTTGGGGCTCCAGAGAACCACAGTGATTCACTATTATTCACTAATGGATAAAACACAAATGGAACACTGGTGAACCTTCCCAGGAGTGACCGGCCGACCAAATGAAATTACTCCAAAAGGGCATGAAGAACTCATCCAGGAGATCACAAAAGAACCCAGAAAAACATTTAAAGATGCAGAATCTCAATCGCCTCAATTATTGGTAAAGCTTGATTGCAGTTGTTGCTGTAAAAGGGAGGCACAACCAAGTTATGATATTCAGGGGGGAAAAGCTTTTTGCAATTCCCACAGGGCATTGATTTCAGAATCATATTGTATCGAGTGGAATAAAAAAACATTGTTATATAAAGTTTAGCCTTATCATCCAGCCCTACCTGTAATTATGTATATATCTGCCATATTTAAGACATATCTAACTGCACACACACACACACACACACACATATATAGAAAGGAATTCCACAAACAGACTGAATGGAGATGTGACCTGTGGAGCGTGTCTTTGACAATTGGAACTCCCTGGAGGTATGCAGACTGTGTGTGTGTGTGTGTGTGTGTTGGGGGGGGGGGGGGGGCAGCTATGATCTGTCTTGATGTGGGGCCTGTGCATGTGTGTGATCCGGAGAGAGTGCGCAGTGTGTGTGCGGTTCTGAATGATGGAGTGATGGACGGATGCACTTGAGTAAGAGAATGGTGAATGAGAGGAAAGAAAGGAACAGCAGGTGAGAGGAGAGGATGGAGAGAATAGAGAGGAGGGATACAATGCAGACAGGACCACAGTTCCTGTTAATAACAGAGCAACCAGGCTGAGTGTGTGTGTGTGTGTGTGTGTGTGTGTGTGTGTTCATTGCAAGTTTAAAGCTTCCTCTCATATCCCTTCTGTAAAAAATTCACCTAATTAGCAGCATTTGTTTCATGTTTCATATATTTATGGTCATTGTATCACATGAAAATACATTTTTATAACATTTACTTTTAGAAATATACCAAATTAAAAAAATCCTTCTTACCTGCAGACTCCATGTCCACTTTACCAGTCTCTTCACCAGTCCACGTCTCTGTAAAAAATGAAGAGAGCACTTCAGTTTCTGAATCAGTTTTTCTGATTTTGCTATTTATAGGTTTATGTTTGAGTAAAATGAACATTGTTGTTTCATTCTATAAACTACAGACAACATTTCTCCCAAATTACAAATAAAAATATTCTCATTTAGAGCATTTAATTGCAAAAAAAAAAAAATAGAAATGGCTGAAATAACCCAAAAAAAGGATGCAGAGCTTTCAGACCTCAAATAATGCAAAGAAAACAAGTTCATATTCATAAAGTTTTATCAATATTTGTTGCAATAACCCTGTTTTTTAATCACAGTTTTTTTTTTCATGCATCTTGGCATCATGTTCTCCTCCACCAGTCTTACACACTGCTTTTGGATAACTTTATGCTGCTTTACTCCTGGTGCAAAAATTCAAGCAGTTCAGTTTGGTGGTTTGATGGTTTGTGATCATCCATCTTCCTCTTGATTATATTCCAGAGGTTTATAATTTGGTAAAATCAAAGAAACTCATCATTTTTAGGTGCTCTCGTGTATAAAAAAGAAGGCAAATATATTTTTGTATATAATTTTTTACAACTAAGCTTGTCACAAAGAAGCATACTGTCTAGTGCTTTTTTTAATAACTGGAAAACAGTCCAAAATGTAGTTTAAACGTTATTATATCTATTCATCCATCCATATATCTATCTAGAAAAGTTGCTCATCTTTTTTTTAATGGTGAAATTATATCAAATTAGTTTTTTTGTCCAATACACACAAAGGAATCAAACTTGTATGTGAAATTGCAGTAATTCCCTGGGAGAAATACTTCATTTTCTGCACAAATGTCAAAGGTACCAAAACTTTTGGTGATGGCTGTATCTGATCTACATCTGGAAGCTCTGAGAGCAAGACTCCAGTCATATTTTACACCATATTGTCTTTTTTTAAATAAAAAGCATCCCTTTGTTTAAATGCCACTGGCTTTTCTATGCAGCTTGTTTTCGGGGAATCATCTAAGTGAGCTGAATGTATTCCTCAGTCCCTCAAAAGAATAAATCCTGTCCCCAGTGTTTTGTACTGACGGGATTTAGGCTGGAATATCAAACACCGCTGACCCACAATGCCACAGTGGACGGCTCTCTCTGTAGGCATTGTAAATGAACTGGGAAGAGTGGGTCACTCTGAGCTCTGAGCTGAATAGATGTGTACATTTACCAGCTTTAAAAAGAGCGCAGCAAAGTGCACACCGCCAGAGATCTGCCCGGAGAACACTGTTCACTCATCCCATTAAAATTCCATTCAGACCATTCAACTGTGTCCCATTCTCCTAGGAGACAGAGCGAGAGACACAGAGAGAGAAAAAGAGTGTCTATTTAGATAAAAAAGCAACCTTCAGTATAGATCCAGCTACTCTTCTCTTCTAAAGAATATTATAGCTAATAGATTATATAGCTTTTTATTCCTGAATGTTTATTAATCAATATGCAGTTGAAGTCCCACTTTATAATAAGTGTCTCTAATAAATACATAACCTATTCAACAGTAATTAATCTGTAACAATGCATTTTTCACCTGTAGTTACACTGTTATTACATGGATTGTTAATGTGTGATTACACAGTTATCAGATACACTTATTAAGAAAAGGGACTGCGGTCAGTTATGCTGCTGTCTGATGTGTTGACGTGAGATATAACAATAATTTTAAGTTTCAAAGGTAACTAAACTAAACTAATTTTTCCTCTTATTATATATCATATTAAAGGGGACGTACTATGCAAAACTTACTTTTTGAGTGTTTTTGTTATTCCATTTGGGTCTCGACTGCCTTTATAAACACTACAAACACCAAAAAATCCATCAATCCTTTTTTTGTAAATCCGCTAAAAGAGTTTGGTTTCGGGAATCGTTTGGATGTGCATTCCTTATTGTGACGTCGCATTAAAAAGGAAACTTGCATAGAACCACCCTGGCTCCACCCCTCACCCATCAACACCCACAAGAGCCCTGCCCACTAGATCAGCTGAAGAAACATTTCAATCAATTTGGATGAGAAACTCAGACAGTACACAGCAGGATTAGCCAGCAGACTTCGTCAGAGGAAGGGATCTGTACCTACTGTCTGTGGCAAGTCAGAAGATGAGGGAGACTGAAATAACTTTCAAATAAAGAGTTTTGTGCTTCTGTCACAGTTAAGCATGAACTAGTTTGTTCATGTTTTGACATTTAGCACAAGCTAACGCTAATGTGTGATAAACATTCAGCATAAATATGGGGGCGTGGCCATCAACAGGTTATTTGCACAAAAGTGACAGAGCCCTTCCTTAAACGGCTCATTCTGAAAGGGACTGAAGAATAAGAATAGAGCTGGGGATATTTTTTTTTTATGTCTCTTTATGAACATGTGTTGTGGATTCATAATTATTCCGTTTCCAAAAAATTTTTTTCTTTAATGATTTTTTTTTTGTTCTATAATCATAAATATGCAATTTAATATTATGTATAATGAAAAATCGTGGGGAAAAAAGGGTGTTTAGCATAGAAAATCACAGTTAAAAACCTGTCCAGCCTCAACATAGATCCACAGTAACGCATGTGGGGGGGAGAGTATGTCCTCGTCAGTTACATTCTCAGACTAATATACACAGTTTATTATATAAACCACCTGATTTATAGCCAGTCTGTGACCACCATCTGCGCACACACACACACACACACACACACACACACACCATCTGCACATACATATAACACCTCTTAACATTAGCTCTTGCAGCAGCTTCATGTGAGTGTGTGTGTGTGTGTATATATGAGTGTGTGTATGTGTGTGTGTGTGTGTGTGTGTGGGTGTCCTCATTGCCCTGAACCATGTTTAAACATTCCATTCCAGAGTTATTCACACTCCCCCTACAATAATAATCACTTCTGCTACTGCTGGACTATTAAAAAACCCTTCAAACAACCATTAACCCACCCTCCTCTCCTCTCTATCACCCAGCTGTAAGGCCAAAAGTGATAATGGGTGAAATGTAATAGTGGGAGGAGTGTGATAGAGGATTTAGCAATACCAATTTGGCATCACTCCACTCATTTCGGGGGAGAACAGAGCATGTTGTAAGCTCAAAATCAAGATTTTCATTATTAGGGCCATTCCTCTGAATCGGTGCTATTTGCTTGTTGTGACGCTTCCAACTTAAACTTATTTTTTTTACTTATTTTTTTCAACTCTGAATCTAAAAACACATATATTTACTATTCAAAACATGTACTGGTCAATCTCAGCCTGTCATGTCTGGTGCTGAAAGCACGTCTGTGTCTCCCACATTCAGCTCTATCTGCGATTCTCACAGTAACAACTACAATACCCAGAACGCACCACTCCATGACACAACACACACTCCCGATCACATGACACATCACATGACGCCACCAGGAAGCCCCGAGTACTGATTATCCTCAGTATTTAAGGACCATGCTCACGCTCACACCTCGCCGAGTATCTGTTTGGTATATCCTACAATACAAAGCGTTTCTCTTGCCCTTGCTATTCTCCGTGTATGATCTTGTTTTTGTTTTCTACCGACTTTGATTTTTGCCTGCTCCCTTGTATTGGATACCCGTGTATGACCTGGACTGTTTATAGTACTTTGGATTTTTGCCTACCCTGTTATACTGCCTACCCGTGTATGAACTCTGGACTGTCTTCCGGTTATGGTATGGTTTTTCTACACTGTGTATTATTGGTACTGACCCTGTTTCCGTTGACTACCCCTGTCTGCTCTATAACTTTTAATAAAGTTATTTTATTGTATCTGCACCAGTCTCATTCCTGTCTGGCCCTGACACAGCCAGCTTTACTTAATTTTTTACAAGGTTTCAAATCTTAAGATGGTTACAAAACTCATGTGACATTTAACAGCATGTAACTAATTCCTTAGATTTTCTATCAAGAAAATCTTTATTTAAAAAAAATGATTGACTGCATGATTAAATAATTTGTATTTATATATGCATGCACATTGTATTTTCTAAAATATGCAAAGCTATTTTTATTTTATCAAGAAGATCAAAACCTATAATTGAACTTTATTTTCGTGTGATGTATTAAACAAATAGATAAATCCTGTAACTGGAACTTATTCCTGTTACTGTCATTCTTTCCTGTTACATTTTTATGTTTTGAGTAACAGGAGTATGACAGGAATAAGTTTTTAGAATAGAGTTAGCAAAAACATGAAAAATAGGTAAATGGCCGCCATGCTAATAACATGAAGACTCTGAGCACTTTCTAATGATTTTCCCCAAAAATGTATTTTAAAAACAAACATATAAGATCTAAGAATTAATTTAGGTAACAGGAATGAGTGTTGAGATTAAGTTACAATAAGATCAAATATACAGAAAAACTAATGAGGAAACTTCATTTTGGTCTTCCCATAATCTTCAGAAGAACCAGCTGATGATGCCACTTCCTGTTGCAGATGTGACTTGTTGTAGAATGTTCCAGATGTTTCACATGGTGTAATGTGTTATGGTAACAGGACTGAGTGAAAACCCAAGGAAACAACTAAAATGTGTATTTTAACTTAAATATTATGGATTTTTTATAAAACAAAATAGTTATAATTATATTTCATGGTAAAGTTTACAGTTAGAGAGTGGGGACAGGTATCAAATGCTTACTTACTTTTGCAATTAGCTCAATGTAGAAGACACTAGACATTTTTATGCTTAATAATAAAAATGAATTTTAAAGTTATTTTGTGTGCACATTAATACATGTAAGTTCCTGGGGACAGAAATGACACAGATTCGGCGGAATATGCCAAACCAAATAACACCTCTAAACATCTAATCGATGATTAGTTTGACCACTAAAACTTTTTTAAAACTAAAAATCTCATCCATTAACAATAAACCCATACCTAGGCTCAATCTCAGTCCATTAATCTGTAATTTTTAGCACTGTGCTCAGGCAGCATGTGGGAAATATTACAGAAGTGCTGATCGTGTTTAGATGTGTTTATTTTAAATGCAGTCTGAGAGCGTTTGGGAAAGAAGGAGCTTATTATAAGACTATCATAAAGATAAACATGAGAAAATTAACTGTTGAATATTTTTGAATGTGGGCAGTGTACCAAAGACCAATCGGGCGGGGTGGAAGGGTGATAGGGAGCATGTGGTGTTTATGTAGGTCTGTTGTTGGCAAATGGGGTGGATACGAAGTAGGGAGACACTTTGATTTGTGAGGAGCTTCAGTACTTCTGAGATGATTGTGTTATAAGAGCTGAACTCTGCAGTGGGATGCTGGATCATCTTCCAGAATAAAGGCCTTCAGTTGTCTTCAAAACGTTCCATACTGCTGCAGTCATCAGCAGTTTACAGCTGGTGATGCTGGAGTTCATGAACCCACTCCTGAAACTGTTTAGCGGAGTCTATAGGGATATTAACATGCTGGAATTTGGGATATAGCGTGGATACAAGTGGTTTTCAGACATCCCACAATCAGTTCCAGCTCTATTAGGGAGACTGGGTCACTGAGATGCTTTAGTAGGAATCGTGCTGTTAAGCATAGCTAATAATCAAACACACTCTTTACTGCAGGGGTGTCCAAACTACGGCCCACGGGCCATTTGCGGCCCGTTTTCTTTTTTAGACCGGCCCACGAGGTATTTTAGAAATAGAATGAAAGTTGTCCCGCTGTTAAGCAGGTTTTTATAATGTGAGATTCAAAGTTTGAACGCTAGGTGTCAGAAACGGGCCAAAGAATCTAAAAGTGGAGAGAGTGCGCATTTCTAGTGCAGAAAAACGGGGTAAAAGAGTCAAAAAGCAGAGGGTGTGCATTTCTAGCACAGAAAAACGGGGCAAAAGAGTCTAAAAGCGGAGAGAGTGCGCATTTCTAGCACAGAAAAACGGGGCAAAGAGTCTAAAAGTGGAGAGAGTGCGCATTTCTAGTGCAGAAAAACGGCCAAAGAGTCAAAAAGCGGAGGGTGTGCATTTCTAGCACAGAAAAACGGGTCAAAGAGTCTAAAAGCGGAGAGAGTGCGCATTTCTAGCGCCGAAAAACGGGGCAAAGAGTCTAAAAGCGGAGAGGGTGCGCATTTCTAGCGCAGAAAAACGGGGCAAAGAGTCTAAAAGCGGAGAGAGTGCGCATTTCTAGTGCAGAAAAACGGCCAAAGAGTCTTAAAGCGGAGAGGGTGTGCATTTCTAGCACAGAAAAACGGGTCAAAGAGTCTAAAAGCGGAGAGAGTGCGCATTTCTAGCGCAGAAAAACGGGGCAAAGAGTCTAAAAGCAGAGAGGGTGCGCATTTCAAGCGCAGAAAAACGGGGCAAAGAGTCTAAAAGCGGAGAGAGTGCGCATTTCTAGCGCAGAAAAACGGGCCAAAGAGTCTAAAAGCGGAGAGGGTGCGCATTTCTAGCGCAGAAAAACGGGGCAAAGAGTCTAAAAGCGGAGAGAGTGCGCATTTCTAGCGCAGAAAAACGGGGCAAAGAGTCTAAAAGCGGAGAGAGTGCGCATTTCTAGCGCAGAAAAACGGGGCAAAAAGTCTAAAAGCAGAGAGAGTGCGCATTTCTAGCACAGAAAAACGGGGCAAATGAGTCTAAAAGTTGTCTTAATTAAGGAGTTTTATATTAAGAGACATCATGAAATTAAACATCAATTTGAAAAATCTTAGTTTACACAACACTGTCAAAGATAAAGATAGAGATTGTAAGTCAAGTAAAATGGTGTGTAAATTAAATAATCAGGAAAAATGTATTATTTAAAGTGGTATATTTCATTATTTGTTTTATTATAGAGTCTGTGGCCCGTGACTTCAAATATATTTCTCCTTCTGGCCCCAGTAAGTAAAAAATTATCAATTCCAGCTGCTCTACTTGGTGCTCTGCTTGGTTTGTACTCTTTTACTATGGTCTGCTCTGGCTTGCTCCTTTGCCTTGTGCCCCCACTATTAAAATAGCGCTGCAGTTTAGAAATAAATCTACACTGATGGGCGTGATGGTCTGGAAGTGAGATGTGTTCAGGTAAATATCTGGTGTGTTTCTATCTTGAGGGTGGAAAATACAGGTGCGCCACTGACTGAATAAAACAGACAACAGTCAACAATCAGCCGTCCTATCCTACCTTAGCCTTGCTGGAGCTTTTACATCAACAATAAACAGAATAAAATAACATTGCTGTTCTCTTAATTGAGCTGCTGGCGTTCCTTCACAGTGAAAATGCACAGGACAATAGAGCACCTACCTCTTAAAGGAAATGACAACTGGCACTGAGCACTCACGACATCAAAGACAGATCGACACGCCCTAATCCTAATTGGAAAATCATGAAAGGAAAAATCTGAGAGAGAGACAGAACTGTTGATCAGCTAGAATCCTAAATCAGACAAGAATTAAACTACATTCCCCTCCCAAAACACCAACAAGAGATGTGTTGCTGCCATCAAGTTCTAAATGAGTTATTGTTTTAAATGAATGGTAACATCTCTGTGTTCTGTGTTCTATTGTGTTTATAGGGCTTAATATTTCTTATTTTTAGTCACTACATAATAATTAAGATCTCAAATATAAATGTCTCCACCTACAAACTTCATGTAATGCACTATGACCTATTGAACATCAGTCAGTGAAGGATTCTGTACATAATTTAATGTTGAAATATCAGAAGAATCCTTTAATTTCATTTATTGGAACGTTTTAACATGATTTATATTGCTATTGACTGTTTGCTCAGCCCTACTGTGAATAAAATATGGGTCTATGAGATTTAAACATCATTGCATTCTGTTTTTAACAACATTTACCTACATTTCATTTTATCACAGTGTCCTAACATCTTTTGGAACTGGTGTTAAACATGTTAAACATGGTTGGAAACCGGGTTTTTAAAAGTGCAGATCTGTGATGAACTTGTAAGAACTCTGGCTTTTCGCCAGTGTAGTTTTGCACAGTTTTGTACGTACGTCATTTTTTGAGACTTTCTTCCCCGTATCGCATATTTTTTGCAGTTTTTGTGCTTGATGCATCTCCAGTTCAGGCACTGACTAATTGGTCTCTCTGGAACTTTGCCGGTTGCCTCATTTCACTTTGAAATATTCCCAAATATACCCACATATTCCAAGTGCTGTGTTTGATCTCTTTTAGAACTCACACATTCTGCTAATTGGCTTCCAAAATAGTAGAACTCACTGTGTTCCTGCCTTAGTTCTTATGATTCAGACGCCCAAAAGTCTTTTTTAGTCTTTGGCCTCACTGATACCTGGCATTATCTTGCATCTTGGGTGATCTGATCATAAGATTTCAGCATGGTGGTCTGGGAATGAGATGTGTTCAGATAAATTTCTAGTTTATTGCTATCTTGGCAACAGAAAACACAGGTGTCTCACTGTCTGAAAAAAGCTTAGACAATAGTCATCAGATATATAAGACGTTCATTGCTATCTTGGCAAAGCAGACACGCGACACACACTCAACGTGCAACAAATCCAAATATTACATCAACTATAAACAGAATACATCACCATAAAAGCGTGAACGAGAAGGTCAGTTTCCTCTGCTGAGAAGCGTTTGTTGGACACGTCCAGGTAGCAGCACCGTTAAAATAGCAATCCGCCAAAGTCAGAGCTCACCTGACTCGTAAAGGCATTTAAAGGCATGTGACATTCTGATTGGTTTATTGCTTGTTATGCCCAACGCTCATGCGTAATTAAGAAAATTAGTACATGCCTTTTGCGCGTTTTGAGCTGCGAAAAGTGTACTTTTCCCATCAATACGATAGCAAAGAGCTCTCCAGCAGCACTGCTGTATCTGATCCATTCATACCAGCACAACACAGTATAACACCTCATACACCACCACCATTATGCTAATCAGTGCCAATCACTGCAGTGCTGAGAATAGTGACACACTGTCACAACTTTCAATGCCTCTAGAGACTTTTCCACCTTCACAAACTCCAAGAATGCACCTGTCAGTCACGTGTCTCAACCAGTCAATCAGCACCTGATTTTTAGATCAGCCTCACCGGAGTTCTGATTTATTTCAGGTGTTTATATATGTGTATATACCAGTCTGTTTGTCCAGCTTGTTGCAAAGTAATACCACTGTTTTTTCAGCTGCATAACAAGCGTTGTTTCTTTATTTGACTATTTCTGTTTTTGTTTTTTGTCTCTGATTTTGTCTTGCCCATTTGATAGTGCTCTTAGATGTTTTTTGACCTGGTTTTGATCCTTATTTTTCGTCTTTTGCTCTAATGTTTTGTTTCTGTTTTGACATTTGTTGGCTGAACTCCAAAATGGAGTCACACCCACCACCCAAATTATAATAATAGCTGTATCTCTGTGGTGGTATTCTATCCTGTGGGATACTGAGTGTTAAAGAACGGGGTGAAAGGAGGAGGATAATAAAATATATAGAACTACAGTCTGTAATCACTACGAACTACTACTACGATCAGAGGAGCAAAAGAAAATGTGTAAATGTTTGGTCATAATGTTTGATGCTTGATCAGTGTAGTGTATACCATCACTGTCCAATAAAAACACAAGTATCTTAAGTTTTTGTCAATTTGTAATTTACTACAAAATTTTAACACACTAACTTTTCATACACTGTGCCAGAATTTTTTGAACCAAACGAAATTATCCAAAATTACCTTAAATAAACTCTTTTTACATTGACTTCCATTGAACGATATGCTTTCAAAAATCCTCAGCAAACCTCCACATGCCGTATCCCTGCCAAAACGTAACACTGCAGTCTGGAAGCTCTAAACCCGTCCCAGTATGAATTCTTTCTCTTATTCCTCAAACATTTTCATATGTGCAGCCTCCCAGCATGACCCTCCCTTTGGACACAAACTCAAAACACTCAAACACACACGATGCGAACACAGTCTCACTTTCAAAAGCGAAAATATTAGGACGATTTCTATCATGCTGAGCCAAAACCGTATGATCCAAGACAAGCACTGACTTCTGCAGGAACGGAGGGAAGGAGGGAGAAGTGTGGGACAGAGAGGATATGTCTTTACCCGTCTCCTTATCTGAACTTCTCTTCTTGGACAGATTCCCAAAGCTCGGATGAAGCGGAGGTCTGAAATTATGCTGTCAAAACAAGCAGTGTTAACACGAAGAACAATAATCACGAACAGGCTCCGAATTACAGCGAGGGTCCTGCTCCTGCGGGACACGCCCACTCCCGCTCACACAGCGAGGATAATTAAAAGCCAGGTTTATTTTCGTCCCGGGCCACGCTGCTTATGTGTGTTTGGATGGCTCTAATGACTTCATTAGGGGATGAAAGTAGGACACCCAGTAGTAAAGTTTGTGTTTTTGGGGGTTATGAACACTGTGAAGTGGTTTCTGGAGTGAAGAAGCTTTATTGAATACCTGTGGGAGGAGTCAGAGTGATGATGAACTAGTGCTGAACGATATGGCCAAAATTATTAGCACAGTATATTATAACTTTTTTACATTTTATCACTTATTTTATTTGAGGTTTTAAGTGATATGCCAACACAAAGTAGGGAAATTGCTAAGTGGAATGCAAATGATACTGATACTGTATTTTTTGCACTATAAGGAGCACTTAAAATACTTTCATTTTACCAAAAATTGCAAGTGCGCCTTATAATCCGGTGCTTCTTATGTATGAATTCTACCAGTCAGTTAGTTCTCCAGCATCGGTGATGGAGTAGCATTAGCATTAGCCCTTAAACTGTTATTTCCCCGTTCAGAGGTGAGTATTATCAGCCTGAAGCCTGCACCACTAGCAGTTAGCTGCTAATGCTAATGCTCCAGCCTTAGTGCTGGAGAAATTTAAGAATCTAAGCTTACTGTAAATAAACAGAAGCACAGAGAGAATCGATTTACATTGCTAGTGCTAGTTTGACTTTAAAGAAAGTCTTTTTTTATGACAGTTTTGTTTACTTAACTTTGCAACTTAGAAGGCAATCAAATATCTTCAGAAGTTTTAAATGAAATTAGTTAATAGAGTTAATCCAGCGGAGTGTGCATAACGACCAAGGAACTCGCCAGACAGGTTAAAGATAAAGTTGTGGAGTTTAAAGCAGGTTTAGGTTATAAAAACATCTCCCAAGCTTTGATCACCCCAAGCAGCACTGTTCCACAATGCATTATCCAAAAATAAAACAAAAAAAAGTATTCTACAACTGTTTTTACAAACCTACCAAGACATGGCCATGATCCAGACAAACTGACAGATCCAGCGAGGAGAGCACTGCTCAGAGAAGCAGCCAAGAGACCCATGGTCACTCTGGAGGAGCTGCAGAGATCCACAGCTCAGGTGGATCAAGAGAATCTGTCTACAGGACAACTATAAGTCGTGCACTCCACAAATCTAGCCTTTATGAGAGAATGGCAAGAAGAAAACCAGTGTTGAACGAAAGACACAATAAGTTGTGTTTGCAGTTTGTGCATGGATGAAGGTTCTGTGTTCAGATCAGACCAAAGCTGAACTTTTTGGCCTTAAATGAAAATCTCGTCCCCCTGAACACACCATCCCCACTGTGAAACATGGTGGTGGCAGCATAAATAGCAGGTGTGAAAGTTGCACAAACCATGGTCTGGACCAAAGGGACAAAATTTGATCGGACCAAAAGAAGTGGTTTCTGGCTGGATCAGCTGAAACAGTGTGAAAATACTTTTTTTGGATGGTTCTGACTTGGTTAAGACCAATTTCAGGGAGCTGAGGCAGTCAATCTTCATCAATTAAACAATAGAAGAAGAAAAAGAAGCAATGTTGTTTCCGAAATCAGACGTGTGCATCACGCAGCAGTATGGGTACAATGTTAAGACGTCAAGTTAAGACGTTTCTTTCTCCTGTAAAGTTAGGGAATTTAAAAGATATGTTTTTTTGCATGAAATCAATGATTTTTGACAGTGCTATTACCTTCAATACATCTGAAATACTAAAACATTTCAGTCTGTATTAGAATATTTTCCTTATTGTGTCTCTAAACAGCAGATAACTTTCCCTCGTCGACTCTGTGGGTTCTGTTCCGTTCAGGGTTCTGGCTATTAACCAGCGGACAATAACAGTTTGGGGTTTGTTATTCTTCACAGAACACACACAGACACACACCAAACACACAATATTTCAACACACAGCCTCACCCTAGAGCTCAGCTCCAGCTCTTAAATGCTGACAGAAGATGTCAGTTCAGCAGAAGTGGCTAAAATCTGCTCACGCATTACAGCATCAAATAGAGTCCAAAACGAGTTAGAACAGGAATTAACAGAAAACACATGAAGCAGAAGACAAGCTGGACGATGACGGAATAAAAGAGAACTAAAAAAGGAGTAGGGGATGTCCCAATCCAATCCAGCAGATATATAACGACTTGGTTATCATCCATCTATTTCAGAAGTTCTCAAACTTTTTTTGCCCGTCTACCACCAATGACCAACCTAAAACTTCCAAGTACCACCTACAAGTCATTTCACAGGAACACATGTACAACACACATGCTTAATACATGTCATATCTTTCGCCAATTGTATTTTATCTGTTGTGTGGAGTCTGAAAGTTATTTGATTTACTTAACATGTAATGTTAGGAAAATTACAGGTGGAAGATTTTAGTTCTTAATATTTTAATGCAATCAGAATTATTTTCTGAGGTCATCCAGTGTACCACCCTGGGATTCCTCGAGTACGACCAGTGGTACATTTACCACAGTTTGAGAACCACTGATCTATTTTAATCCCAATTCAGTTCTGAGTCTCTGGTGTCCTCTAGGTTTTTTTACTGGACATTGTGGTTGTAGCTCTCCATCTGTCTTGTAGTCCTTCTGGGCTCTAAACTGTCAAATGCCAATATTTCCTGGCTGATTGAGCTACTACGAAGGACGCAGAGGCAGCAGCATGCTGTGTTTATCTACTACTTTGTTCAATACCTGGCAATCTGGGGCCAAAGAGTCTAAAAGTGGAGAGGGTGCGCATTTCTAGCGCAGAAAAACGAGCCAAAGAGTCTAAAAGCGAAGATAGTGCGCATTTCTAGTGCAGAAAAACGGGGCAAAGAGTCTAAAAGCGGAGAGGGTGCGCATTTCTAGCGTAGAAAATTGTGCCAAAGAGTCTAAAAGCGGAGAGAGTGCGCATTTCTAGCGCAGAAAAACGGGCCAAAGAGTCTAAAAGTTGCCGTAATTAAGGAGTTTTATATTAAGAGACATCATGAAATTAAACATCAATTTGAAAAATCTTAGTTTACACAACACTGTCAAAGATAAAGATAGTAAGTCAAGTAAAATGGTGTGTAAATGAAATAATCAGGAAAAAATGTATTATTTAAAGTGGTATATTTCATTATTTGTTTTATTATAGAGTCTGTGGCCCGTGACTTCAAATATATTTCTCTTTCTGGCCCCCAACAAAAAAAGTTTGGACACCCCTGCTGTAGACGTTCACCGCATCACAGAATCACAGAACCCTAGTGTCGTTTTTTCTCTGGTTTTAACAAACAATCACACACTCACAGTCAAATATCACTCCCCCACACACACTCTTACCCTGTTTCTGCACCTCGGGGGGGGGGGATGATACATGCATTCAGGTCTACGCGAGAGCACCACACAGATAATTCATGCAGTTAACACACGCCTCCTTAACCTGGAAGATAAATACACTTTATCCATACCAGCACTTTATAACACCCCCTCACACACACTCTCACACACACACACACACACACACACACTCACACACACACAGAGAGATGCCCCATTAGCAGTGTTAACATTCCCTAAACATTCAGTAAATCTGTACCCTTCCACAACACACACACACACACACACTCTGTCAGAAACATTCTACACACTGGCGTCAATGAGACGACATTTGTTCTCTTCCAGAACATTCTCTTCATCTTTTCTCTTCTCTCGCTCTCCGTCCTTCTTCACCTCTCCTTTCACACGTTCGTCACTCATCACATCTCACTTCTCTCACCCTCTCTCTCTCTCTCCCTCTTCCCCCTCTCTCCACTCGTCCTCACTCTCTCCATTTCTCAACAGTGTTCTCCATCACTCTTTCCACAAACAGAGAGAGAGACAGGGGGTATATATATCAGTGTGTCACTGCAGCACTGAGACAGTGGGTAACACCTACCTCACTATTACTGTTCACTAAAACAGTGATTATTACATTTACAGTAAAATTACTGCTGTTCTGATTACCATTCTGTTGGGTGTATAGTTACGAATATGCATTTAAAGTATATATGTATATATATATATATATATATATATACACTGATTTACTGTAACTTTTATTGTGTGTATAGTTATGTATATAAAGTATATGTATACATTGCTTTACTGTAACTTGTATTGCCTTTCAATGTAACTTGTTGTTATTATTGTAATGCTGTATAAATACATTACAGTGAGAGAGAGTGAGAGAGAGAGAGAGAGAGAGAGAGAGAGAGAGAGAGAAAAGTAAATTGAGAGAGCGGGATGGTTAAAGAGTGAGAATAGGGTAAAATTAGATAGAAAGACAGAAAGAAAGATGAAGAGAGGGAAAGGTAAAGAGATGAGGGAGAGAGGGATTAAAGGAAGAGAGAGTAAGAGAGAGAGAGAGAAAGGTAAAGAGAGATAGAGGGGAAAAGGACGAGAGTAAGATAAAGAAAAAAGAGAGAGAGAAAGGTAAAGTTAAAGTAAGATAGTGTGGGATGGTTAAAGAGTGAGAATATAGGGGAAAATGAAAAAGAAAGAAAGAAAGAAAGGTAAAGAGAGATAGAGGGGGTAAAGGAAGAAAGAGTACGAGAGAAAGAAAGAAAAAGAGAGAGAGAAGGCTAAAGTTAATATACCGGTAAGAAAGGGTGGAATGGTTAAAGTATGAGAATAGGGTAAAATGAAAAAGAAAGAAAGATATAGAGAGAGTGAGGGGTAAAAGAAGAGAAAGTAAGAGCGAGAGAGAAAAAAGGAGAGAAAGAGAAAGGTAAAGAGAGATAAAGAGGGTGAGGAAAAGAAAGTAAGAGAGAGAGAGAAAGCAAGAGTGAGAGTGGGATGATTAAAGAATGAGAATATGGTAAAAAGAAAGAAAGAAAGAAAGAAAGAAAGAAAGAAAGAAAGAAAGAAAGAAAGACAGAAAGAAAGATATAGAGAGAGTGAGGGGTAAAAGAAGAGAAAGTAAGAGCGAGGGAGAAAAAAGGAGAGAAAGAGAAAGGTAAAGAGAGATAAAGAGGGTGAGGAAAAGAAAGTAAGAGAGAGAGAGAAAGCAAGAGTGAGAGTGGGATGATTAAAGAATGAGAATATGGTAAAAAGAAAGAAAGAAAGAAAGAAAGAAAGAAAGAAAGAAAGAAAGACAGAAAGAAAGATATAGAGAGAGTGAGGGGTAAAAGAAGAGAAAGTAAGAGCGAGGGAGAAAAAAGGAGAGAAAGAGAAAGGTAAAGAGAGATAAAGAGGGTGAGGAAAAGAAAGTAAGAGAGAGAGAGAAAGCAAGAGTGAGAGTGGGATGATTAAAGAATGAGAATAGGGTAAAAAGAAAGAAAGAAAGAAAGAAAGAAAGAAAGAAAGAAAGAAAGAAAGGTAACGTGAGAGAGAGAGAGAGAAAGAAAGAGATAAAGGAAAAGATAAAGAGAGATGGAGGGGGTAAAGAAATAGAGAACAAGAGAGAGAAAGACAGAGAAAGGAAAAGGCAAAGAGAGAGAGAGACAGTATAAAGGAAGAAAGACTAAGAAAGAGAGAGAAAGATAAAGTTAAAGTAAGAGTTGGATGGTTAAAGAATGAGAATAGGGTAAAAAGAAAGAAAGAAAGAAAGAAAGAAAGAAAGAAAGAAAGAAAGAAAGAAAGAAAGAAAGAAAGAAAGAAAGAAAGAAAGAAAAGGTCAAGAGAGATAGAGGGGGTAAAGGAAGAGAGAGCAAGAGAGAGAAAGACAGAGAAAGGAAAAGGCAAAGAGAGAGAGAGCGAGAGAGAGAGAGAGAGAGAGAGAGAGAGAAGGGGGGGGGTAAAGGGTGTAAAATAAGAGAGAAACAGAGAGAGAGAATACAGGGGGTAAAGTAAGAGAGAGAGAGTGAAAAAAAGAGAAAGAGGTGAGAGGTGATGTGTTTGGGGTCTGCAGGTGATTTATGGCCACTAGTGTAATAAAAAGCACAGCAGGTTAAAAACAGCCAGAAGATTCAGGGGTTCTTACAGAATTCTGAAATTGTGACTAAAATGTGTTGGTTTATGAATATAACATTTTAAATATTAATCACATATATAAAACAACAGGTATTATATATTAGGGACTTTATGTTATCAGTAGACTTGCAAATGTTTGCAGCGGGTGTGTTTCACTCATTTTGAAATGGTGCGCACTGAAGCTATGAGAGCCACTTCTGCCCTCTTGTGGAGAAGGTGCTATTTTAAAATAAGGATGTATAGTTACATGGATGAGCCTTGATTTTATGTTTCTAGAGCATTTTTAGAGAATTTATTTGCAGAAAATGAGAAATGGCTGTAACCGAAGCTCTCCATGTATTACTCCACCACATACAGGTAACATAGCAACAATGCAGCGCTTACAAACCAAATACAAACCAAACTGCGCAGCTACAAACAGAAATGCCTGAAATAATAAAAAAGATGCAGAGCTTTCAGACCTCAAATAATGCAAAGAAAACAATGTCATATTCATAAAGTTTTAAGAGTTCAGAAATAATCAATATTTGGTGGAATAACCCTAGTGGTTTTTAATCACAGTTTTTCTTTCATGCATCTTGGCATCATGTTCTCCTCCACCAGTCTTACACACTGCTATTGGATAACTTTATGCTGCTTTACTCCTGGTGTAAAAATTCAAGCAGTTCAGTTTGGTGGTTTGATGGTTTGTGATCATCCATCTTCCTCTTGATTATATTCCAGAGGTTTTTTCATTCAGTAAAATCAAAGAAAATCATACTTTTTTAGTGGTCTCTTATATTTTAGCTGTATTTGCTAAAATCAGAAGAAAATTAATACAATAAAGCAAAATTTGCAACAAATAAATCAGTCCTCTGGCTCTACACTCACACAGGCAACACTGCAGCTCCTCCTAAAGTAAAGAAAATCCATAAAAAGCGATATATAACCATTCCAAATCTACGCTTAGTGTCGACGGGCTGCAGACCACATAAAGTCACAGCGGGTCACAGTGTGGTTTGACATTTACTCTGAGAAGGCAGTCGCAGTCTAACCATCGCTGTGAGCCAAATAACCAATTATTGATTACAGATGAAATACAGACCAAAAAAAATCTTCCTCACAGGCCAACAGTCATCACCACACACATTACACAGCTTACACCATTATAAATACAGCCCATAATCCCACACAAACCAGGCCAGCCTCACGACTCACATTATTCACTCTCACTTCAATCCATTACATTACATTACATTTGGCAGATGCTTTTGTCCAAAGCGACTTACAATAGTCCAAAAGTACAAAAGTAATAGTAGTTAAAGGTAAAACATCTTTAGAAAGGGCTTAAAGGAGGTCGAAGGAAAATAAAGGGATAGAGGAGTGAAGGAGGGGAAGAAGGAAATGAGGTTAGAAGTAGTTAGTGTGTTAGAGGTGTTAGGAGAGTAAGTGCTCTTTGAAGAGCTCTGTCTTCAGGAGTTTATTAAAGATAGTGAGAGATTCTCCTGATCTGGTAGTAGAAGGTAGTTAGTTAGAGGTGTTAGGAGAGTAAGAGCTCTTTGAAGAGCTCTGTCTTCAGGAGTTTATTAAAGATAGTGAGAGATTCTCCTGATCTGGTAGTAGAAGGTAGTTAGTTAGAGGTGTTAGGAGAGTAAGAGCTCTTTGAAGAGCTCTGTCTTCAGGAGTTTATTAAAGATAGTGAGAGACTCTCCTGATCTGGTAGTAGAAGGTAGTTAGTTAGAGGTGTTAGGAGAGTAAGTGCTCTTTGAAGAGCTCTCTCTGTCTTCAGGAGTTTATTAAAGATAGTGAGAGATTCTCCTGATCTGGTAGTAGAAGGTAGTTAGTTAGAGGTGTTAGGAGAGTAAGTGCTCTTTGAAGAGCTCTGTCTTCAGGAGTTTATTAAAGATAGTGAGAGATTCTCCTGATCTGGTAGTAGAAGGTAGTTAGTTAGAGGTGTTAGGAGAGTAAGTGCTCTTTGAAGAGCTCTGTCTTCAGGAGTTTATTAAAGATAGCGAGAGATCCACTGTGTAGATATACAGATATACAGTCCAAGTACAGCTAAATAGCTGTAAATTTAAAACACTATTTTAACTTATTTTAATGGTCACTGGTGCGTGCTGACTCTCTGGCAGCAGCTCAGGTGTTAAACTAGGGCGTAGTAGCTGTAATTTAAGTAAATTAAAATTAAAAAGTAAAATATATTTATCCATCACTTTTCTCAGACACTTTTCACAAAGTGCTTTATAAAACTATTGCACACAATTAATAATAATAAAAACATTCACAATACAAATAAAAAAAAAAAACCTCTGGAATATAATCAAGAGGAAGATGGATGATCACAAACCATCAAACCACCAAACTGAACTGCTTGAATTTTTACACCAGGAGTAAAGCAGCATAAAGTTATCCAAAAGCAGTGTGTAAGACTGGTGGAGGAGAACATGATGCCAAGATGCATGAAAAAAACTGTGATTAAAAACCACCAGGGTTATTCCACCAAATATTGATTTCTGAACTTTATGAATATTAACTTGTTGTTTTCTTTGCATTATTTGAGGTCTGAAAGCTCTGCATCATTTTTTGTTATTTCAGCCATTTCTCATTTTCCATAGTTTATAGAATAAACCAACACTGTTCATTTTACTGAAACATAAACCTATAAATAGCAAAAACAGAGAAACTGATTCAGAAACTGAAGTGGACTATTATTATTTTTTTATTATCATATTATTTTTGTTGATGGGTGTTTTTGACCTGAAAAAAGCATCTACATATTTTGAGGTTTGCTGTGGAAAACACCAACATGAGTCATCTACAGATCTTATAATTTTATAAACTGACTTTTTCCTCTCATACAAACAAAAACACCCCTGATTCCAAAACAGCGGGACTCGAGGAAACACACGAACCTCAAGCTATACACAAACCCATCATCTGAGGCAGAAATGAGTAAACACACTGTAATAAACACATGAATGCACTGAACACACACTGAACGCCACAAACACTCACTGCAGTGGGAGTCTGCAGCCTCAGGAGCTCCGCTGGGTTCTGGGTTTCATCCCACTCACAGCAGAAGAAGCGTATCTGAGAGAAAGAATGCAGACATGTGATGAGCTCTCCTGCTCAGATGCATTACTCAGCTCATATATTACACATGCTGAATTTCTTACACTGAACGCTTTGACACATAAGACCCCCCGTCAAAGAGAACGGGTTCAGAACCCAGCCAGAACCTTCTCCCCCACCGGCACTGAACTAAACCACACATTTACATCTTTAACATCTGTCTGTGTAAACCCGGCCAATACAAACACCAACCAACCGCACTCAGCCACTCACCTTTAAGGAATGGAATTAGTTTAAAGGTGAGAAAATCTATAAAAATAAATATTACAGATAATTTAAAAATACACAATTTAAGGCATCAGCAGGCAATCTTTGTGTAGAGCAACAATCCTGTTTCTCACATCCTCAGAGAGTTCTTTGCCATGAGGCGGCATGTTGAATATCCGAAGGCCAGTAGTATCAAGAGTTTCCCCTCTGGGATCTATCGATCGGTCTGTCTGTCTGTCTATTTATCTATCCGTCCATCCATCCATCCATCCATCCAACCATCCAGACAGCATTAATATATAATAATACATAAATAATTGATTTTAATATTGTAATGCCTCTAATTGCTTCAACAACATATTGTAAATTGATATTTAACATGTGTCCTACTTGTGCAATAGAGCTTTTAATAAAAAAAATCTCTTTTTAATACTTAAACATTGAGTATTTTAGGTTTGTTTATAGTGTTTATGGAACTATTTCAATTATTTAGGTTTGAAAAGGAAGCTGTGCTAAAGTTGTTGGCAGTTTTTCTGCTAATGAAGTCTAATTTCTTCATATATTGTGTATATATTTTGTGGGGCAAAAAAAACCCAATAGTAATCAAAGCCTTAATTTAAAGCCTTAGTGTTTTATATTATATGTACTTCTAATAGTACAGTAAGTCACAAACCTATATAAAAGCGCAGTCATGTAAAAAAATATATAATAATAATAAAATAAAGTAAATACAGTGATATACCATAAAACCTTCAGAATCTTGAAAAAAACCCTGATATACATTTTTGGTCATATCACCCAGCACTACTCGACAGAAAGTGAGTGAAGTGCAGGGGTATTTATAGTGAGGTGAACAGGTGAAATCAAAACTCATGTGATGGAAGGTCTGGGAGGTGTCTCCTAATCAATCATGCGAGAGAGTGAATGAGTGATGTCAGTGTGTGGTGCATTCTGGGCAACAGAGTCCGGAGCTGGTAGATCACCTTCATCAGTGCCCACATGAAAAATGGGTGTGAAAACAATGAGGTGGTTAAAACGTTATGTTTGATCAATGTGTATAAATATTTATAGACATATTTAATTTAATGTTTTCTTCTATTTAAGAGAACGTCTATTTTTAAGAAGTTGTCCAAATACTAATGGAATACAACAAATCAACAACACATTCAAAACCTCTTATCATATGAGCATGTTGGTATATTCAGTAAATCTGATAGACAGCACCGCCCTCTGCTGGCCACTAATGTTTCTGCACAACTAAACACATCCACTAACCCGAAATCCCCCCACTAACCAGAACCACATGCAGGAGCATCATAACACTGAGTCCAGCTCACCTCAGCCCAAATTATACACACCACAAATCCATTTATCACCACGCTGCTCTTTCAGACACAAATCATGCTGTGATTCATTCATCAGGAGTTTAGACGTCTGGCTCTGGAGGATTTACACTGTTTCCCTTGGACTTTCTTCATAAATAATAACCACTGGGGTATTAATCATGCATTAATAGGGCTGACTACTAAAATAAACCAAGATATTTTAACAGAATGTATAATAATAATAATAATAATAATAATAATAATAATAATAATAATAATAATAATAATAGGGTGCTTCCTTGCTCTAAAACAAGAAAAATTACATATTACTGTTGTAATATATTTTCCTAATAAAAAAAACAACTTTAATGTTGAAAATGTAGGACTTAATTCACAAAATATTATGACTTTATTCTCAAAATATTCTATTTCCTCAAAATAGTATGACTTTATTTCTTAAATATTTTTTTTCTTTAAATATTATGACTTTAATCTCTAAATAATAATAATAGGGGGCCTCTTGCTCTAAAACAAGAAAAAAGAAAGTTACAATTGCTATATCCACATAGACTACAAAGGATTTAAATTTCATACCATAGACTGTTAAGCAGTGATGATATCTTCCATATGCACCAGGCAGTGTTTTGACATCACAGTAAAAAAAATAGAACAATAATAGAAAAAATAATAATATTTTAACATTTTAATAATAATAAAGTTATAAATAATAAATATTTCATGAATACAGTTGTAATATTTATTTTCCTGATAGCAATACCACTTTAATGTTGTAAATGTAAGACTTGATTCACAAAATGTTAAAAATGTATTCTCGAAATATTGACTTTATTGTGTAAATATTATGACTTTATTCTCTTAAATATATATTTTTCTAAACTTTAGGACTTTATTCTCTTAAATATTATTATTTTTTAAATATTATGACTTTATTCTCTTAAATATTTTATTTTCTCAAAATATTTTGACTTTATTCTCTAAATGTTATGACTTTAATACTACTACTACTACTAATACTAATAATAATGATAATAATAATAATAATAATAATAATAATAATAATAATAATAATAATAATAATAATAATAATAATAATAAAAATAGATATCATTTTTTTCTGTCTATCATCAGACACTCACTTTTGAGAACTTTCACTGAAGGAGACAAGCTGTTAATATTTTTGTAATATTCTTTGTTAAAAAAGTGTCTTTAAAGGTGTTTATTTATCATCTATTTGATTATTTTTATTTATTAAAAAGCAACGCTGTGAAACAATAATAGTATTACTGTGTCTGGTAATTTTACACTTCAGTTATTATTGTAAGAAGTAAAATGCAAAATAGAACATAAATATGGTTAAATTAAGGGTTTTTGAGGGCAGTAATTGTAAAGTTAATTGTATGTAATTAGTAGTTAAGTGGTAAAAAAGCAGTTTAGTAAGTTGGTGGATGAACATACAATATAACACTCAGGCAAAATTACATTTTCTATCCTTCAGTGTCACAAATTAATGTATCATTTAAATTATTTTCACATTAAACTAATGGACTAGTCTCAGATACGCTAGTTAACTGGGTTAACAGGCCGAATGTTAGCTAAACTAGGTTAGCTATGCTAACAGGCTAAACACCACAGCACAGCTAGTTAGTTGCAGTTAACTAAATAAGACTCAAATTACTCACATTCTGAAGAGAAATTCTCAGATCTGAGAGCTCACAGCGGAGTGAACGGTATTAGAAGTGTTTTCACTGTTTTCACACACATTTAGCAGAACGTCTTCATTCAGGTTTACTTATTTTCCCTTTAATCTGAGATTAGCATGTCGCTAAACTCACAAATACAGCAGGCCTGTGTTTTTCCCGCCCTTTTTCAGAGAGTGACGTCACCACTGTTGTCAATGTGGTGAAAAATAGTAGACAAAAGCATAATATTTTAAGATAATAATAATAATAATAATAATAATATCAATAAAGTTGCAATATTTTGCAAGTTACAATACTAAATTTAATGTTTAATGTAATGTAAGATTTAAAATATTGTAAATCTCCAAATATTAACTATTCTCTTAAGTATTATATTTTTGTCTAAATATTATGACTATTTTTCTATAAATATTAGGACTTTTATCTCCAAATATTCTATTTTTCTCTAAGTATTCTGACTTTATTCTCTAAGTATTAGGACTTCAGTCTCCAAATATTATATTATTCTTTAAGTATTCTATTTTTTCTAAATACCATGGATTTATTCTCTAAATATTAGGACTTTAGTCTCTAAATATTATATTATTCTCTAAATAGATTATTTTCTAAACATTCTAATTTCATTCTATAAATATAAGGACTTTTATCTCTAAATATTTTATTATTCTCTAAGTATTAAGACTTTATTCTTTCAGTATTCTATTATTCTATAAATATTATGACTTAAGTCTCTAAATATTATATTATCCTATAAATATTAGACCATTTATACTGCTAACATTTAGAGTATTGCATTTTATTCTCTAAATATTATGGTTTGATGACAGTGAGTGTAAATTCTGTGATTCATCTTAAGCCTGAGTATTTAAATATAAATAAAAAAATCAGATAGGCTAAATATGCAAACAGTATTAATCACAACAATATTCTGTGATTAATTAATTAACACCTAATAAAAACTTAAAAGTTTTCCGATAAATCACATGCGTAATTAATTATAGCACTATTACGAACACAATATACTTTATTTAAATTTAGATATAAATAGTTCTTGGAGTAAAAAAAAATAATGTAAGAGAGTTCTGCACACAGATTTTTTATTTAGTTTGAAAAATTTTATTATAACAAAACAATAAAACACAGCTTTAATGTGTTTGTAATGCATTTTTTTTTATTATTATTATCCTTAATCACAAACCGTTCTTAATAACACAAAACTGAATACAGTACAGTATATGGATATATGCTGGATGGTCTTAACCAGGACTCAAACCCTTCATGGTGTATATATAATGATACCGCATATAATGCATAAAAATATATATATATATTTAACACTACGTATTGCCCATTAACCTCTGAAAGGAGGAGGACAGAATTTCTCACACAGGTTGTGTCCCAATTGCATACTACGCACTAATACTCCAGGGTATATTCAGCTCAGGAAAAAATAAGAGAACACTAAAAAATGATGAGTTTCTTTGATTTTACCAAATGTAAAACCTCTGGAATATAATCAAGAGGAAGATGGATGATCACAAACCATCAAACCACCAAACTGAACTGCTTGAATTTTTGCACCAGGAGTAAAGCAGCATAAAGTTATCCAAAAGCAGTGTGTAAGACTGGTGGAGGAGGACATGATGCCAAGATGCATGAAAAAAAATGTGATTAAAAACCAGAGTTATTCCACCAAATGTTGATTTCTGAACTTCTAAAACTTTATGAACATGAACTTGTTTTCTTTGCATTATTTGAGGTCTGAAAGCTCTGCATCTTTTTTATATTTCAGGCATGTCTGTTTGCAGCTGCGCTGTTTGGTTTGTATTTGGTTTGTCAGCGCTGCATTGTTGGTGGAGTAATACATGGAGAGCTTCGGTTACAGTGCATTACCGGCTAATAACGGCACTCATAGAATGCCTCTCAGCCAATCACATTGCAGGGTCGGAACTAACTGTGATAATATCAAATAAATAGTACCCACTGGGGACGTACCTACATACTGTAAAACTTCAGCGTCTTCAGTGATCACAGGGTAAGTCTGCCGCCTGGTAGTTATTATAAAAAAACACCATACTCAAACTATTCACATCCGGCTGGTGTACAGTTCTGAGTGAGTTTCTGTACAGATTCTGTATAAACAGGACACTTCGGATCAGCTGGACTGAGTTCAGTTCATATTTAAGTGTTGTTGGAACCACAGAGCAATGTTAAGGAAACAGTCTGACTGAGTCTCAAGTCTGGAAAGAGAGTGACCGTCACCATCATACCATAATAATCTGTACAAAACAGAGAGAAGGGAAGAAAATATTTGTTCATTATATATAATTATATATAATTCAATATAATATAAGAATATGACAAAAATATATAAAATAACAGAAATGACAATACAGGATATACAATATAATAAAAACCTTAACAAAATCAAAAGGACCAGTATGCATAAAATGTTCTATATAAATGATAAAATGATGTGGATTTGTGATCAGATACTAAGTAAACTACTATGCTTAAGTTTAAAATCTGGCATCTCTTGACATCATTTTTAAATTGTTTGTTACCGAGCAAAATCTGTTTGTGTTTTAGCCTCTTACCCCATCTATTGCCCCACCCATTCCCCAATAAGTCCTAATTTCCACACCCGGGTTGTCAGGTATGCAAGATCTTTCTAAAAGGCTCCATTTATAATGTGTACAGATGAAGACGCTTAGAACCCAGAAGGACTACAAGACGGATGCTACTAGAGCTGCTAGTTCTCTCCAGAACAGGTTAGCACTGAGCTTCAGCTAAGATTAGCTAACAATAGCAAGGCAATTTATCACAACCACTTTCTAGTAGGATAAGTATTGTAATTAATTTCAGCATCTGATTCATGTGTCATTCCTGCTCAGTTATCTATGTGCATCTATGACATGCTAGCAATATACAATATTTTACTCTATATTGATGAAATCAAGCACTGTTTGCTTCGGTTAAAACTGACTCTGGTTCGTTTATACTCTTTGTACAAACAGTAATTGCACTTTTGGATATATTAGCCAGATAATGCTAATTGCTAATTACCACAGCTATGAACAAACACTGTCTCTGCTGCTCCATGCTGTTTACACACATGGTCTGTGCTGCGTTCACTACTGGAAGACATGCAACTCCATTTACTGCGTGCACATCTATACACATTTTGTACAACGTTTCAGCATTCTGTGTTAAAGCAGCTTCAGTGTGTGTGTGGTGTGTGTGTGTGTGTACCTGACGGGTGATTTCCTGCTCTTGAGGGCTTTGTAAAGCTCCAGGCCTTGATAAGGTGAGACCCTCTTATCCTTCCCTCCCAACATGAGCAACACTGGAGCACAGATCTAACCCAAACACACACACATAGACAAAAAAATGAAATAAATATAAAAATAAAGCAGATCACATTTACAACTGTGTTACAACTATACTTTTTTTCTATGATATGGTGTGTGTGTGTGTGTACCTGAGCAGCATGTGCTATAGGTGATTTCTCCAGCATGGTGATAAGGGCTTCTGGAGTGGGCAGCTGGTCAAAGGAGTAATGCAGACCAACAGATGAGTATCTCCTGCATAACACACAACACCAAACAGCACCATCACGTTACTTCCTTTTCACTAGCAGACTAACAGAGGGGGGCATGGGGGGCAACTGCCCCCACCCTAGTGCTATTGTTGCGAGTGGTTGCGACACCCTTCTAATATTATTGGAATTGAATCATCAGTGCAAATATATTCAGTAATAATGTTATATATATATATATATATATATATATATATATATATATATATATATATATATATTAAGATTCAGCTATAATCTTTACCAGTCTACGATGTCACTGGTTCCCACCAGAGTGGCTGCGTTGATGACGGGGTTCCGAGCTGCACATGCTCTGTAAAACTCCGGATACTGACCAATCAGGTGACAGGCCAGGAATCCTCCATGAGAGCCGCCCATCACTGCTACCCTATCAGCATCAAGGGCCTGGTCACTCTGCAGGATATGGAGCACGGCCCTCTGGGTAACAACAAGAGATGGGATTGGGATGCTTATTAATATTCAATTAATATCAATTTTACAAATAGCAAATAGTCTTTATTTTACACATATATTTTTTATATTTTACGTATTTCATATACAGCTCTGGAAAAAAAATTAAGAAACCACTTAAAAATGATGAGTTTCTTTGATTTTACCAAATTGAAAACCTCTGGAATATAATCAAGAGGAAGATGGATGATCACAAGCCATCAAACCACCAAACTGAACTGCTTGAATTTTTGCACCAGGAGTAAAGCAGCATAAAGTTATCCAAAAGCAGTGTGTAAGACTGGTGGAGGAGTTATTTATATATATGTACATCTACACACCTGCACATCTTTAACGTCCTGACTGCCGACGTTTCCCAGCAGTGAATCAATGCTGTCGTGACCAAACCCAGTGGAGCCTCTGTAATTAACTACACACACACACACACACACACACACACACAAATCAATAAAGCCTATTTAATATTAACAAGACATTAAGGAAAATAGATACAGTAAAGACCGAAAAATTACTGTAATTGCATGTTTATTTCCTTTGTTTAAAAAAGGAATTCATGCAAAAGTTATTGGCACTAGGGGTGGGCGATTTGGCCCTAAAATATTATCACGATAGTTGGTATTAGATAGATGGTATTTTTGCAAAAACGATACTCTTGGCGATATAACAAAACACTATATAGAAGAACACACTACTGCAAAAAAATAAAAAAAATATTTAATTACTGCATACGATATGATATGGCACACCCCTAACTGAAATATTAAAAAATACAAGAATTTTATCAGATTTGTAACAGAAGTCAATAATCCAGAATATCATGATACTAATAATAATAATAATGCACTCCAGATATCTTCACATATCCAGGATTAAAGTAAAATAAATGATACTGGACAGATATAATCTGTCTCTAGTAGATATATAATAGGAAATGAGAACAGTGTGAAATTTTCTTTTGCTAAAACCAGTGGGTGATATGGCACCATATTTCAGGGTATAATATTGTTCATGATATTTCTGAGTATGATACGATATGGCATACCTCTAATTGGCACCTTTTCAAATTTGTGGGTAAATAAGTCACCTGTGGCAGGTGTGCAACAGGTGTGGGTTATATAAAAGATTATACCTGAATCTACAGAAAAAGTAGAGAATTTGATTCTTGAACCTTTGCATTGTGTGTCTCTGTATGCTGCACTAATCATGTAAAACAGAATGAGGAGAAGAGAAGAATTGTTTAAGGACTTAAGAACTGTATTCAGGGGAAATTTAAAACCAAAGCAACTATACACTTAGGTGAATAGGTAGATTTAAAAGAAATAGAGCAATGACTAATATAAAAAAATATATGTATCTGTCAGTGGGGTGAAGCTGTGAATTAACTATAATGAAGAATTAAAAATGTGAAGTTTGCTCAATACATTTAAAATAATGCTTAACTGATAAATGAGTTGTCTATATGTTATACACATATACACAATAATATATATATCAGTTAGGTAAAAAGGGCAGGTAAAATAAGCTAAAGCTTCAGCCTGTACCTTTCTACGGTGGCCGAGAAAGCCCAGCGCAGTGCAAATTGAAAAGCGCTGCAAAAGCACAAAACACATCCATCAAAATTACAACACAGGCGCAGCAAATAGAAAAACGCGCTGCAACTAGAAAAACGCGCTGCAAATACAACCACAACACAACGGAAGTGAGTCACAACACAACGGAATTTTCCCGGGGGACCTTAAAAGATGCTGTACCAGCTGTAACAGTTATACAAAGGACAATAAGTGGCAAACAAGCTTCTGAAAAGTAAGTTATGTTTATTACCTGTGATTGCCACGGTTGTGTGCATATTATTAAAAGTTCTGCTTCACAAAACGCCTTGTTTGCCACTTATTGTCCTTTGTACACATAGTGAAGTCCGAGACGTTACTGAAGACGCAGCTTAGCTGGTACAGTATCTTTTAAGTTCCCCCGGGAAAATTCAGTTGTGTTGTGACTCACTTCCGTTGTGTTGTGGTTCTATTTGCAGCGCGTTTTTTTATTTGCAGCGCCTGTGTTGTAATTTTGATGGATGTGTTTTGTGCTTTTGCAGCGCTTTTCAATTTGCACTGCGTTGGGCTTTCTCGGCCACCGTACCTTTCTGGTTTCTATTGATTATTTAAATGCAAGATATAGGATGTGATTTTTTTTTTCTCTCTTTTCTTAATTATCTATTCTTATGTGTGTAAATGTTTTGCAAAAAACGAAATAAACTAAACTAAAACCAAAAAAAAAATGAAATGTGCCATTGTAATGGTACTGCAGCTAACTTCCCTGGGAGTGTACGGAAGAAAAAAAACTATTGTTCCAGTACAGACAAAGGAAAGAAACGTATATGATGTGTATATAATAAAACGTGCAATTGGAAAAAAATATTTGCAGGGTTTCCAACACTTTCAGCCATAACTATAAGTACACACACTCACCCAGGAGAACAGCAAATCCCAGTTTAGTCAGAGCTGCAGCAGTAACATTCCACTCTGCAGCAAAATGAGAATGAGGTCCTCCTACCATCAAACACACACACACACACACACACACACACATATTTCATATTAATAAATACATGAATTACTACAAACAGAGTACATTATAAATACATTCCAAATTACAATTCTTCAAGGGTTCTCAAAGTTCATACCATGTATGAAGACCACCAGGGGAATTTTTCCACTCTTGGAAGAGCTGTCAGGTTTCAGAAGCACCGCCCCAAACGTAAGTCCAGCTACAGAGAAACAGAGAGAGAGTGAGAGAGTGCGTAAGAGCAAGAGTGAGTGAGAGGGAGTGTGTAAGAGTGAGAGGGAGGGAGCAAGAGAGATAGTGATAGCATGCGAGAGAGAGACAGAGCAAGGCAGAGAGCAAGAATGAGTGAGTGAGCGAGAGAGTGAGTGAGAGCAAGAAAGAAAGAATGAGAGCAAGAGTGATTGAATAAGTGTGCGAGAGTGAGAGCGAGAGAGCAAAAATGAGTGAGTGAGTAAGTGAGTGAGCAAGAAAGAGAGAGCAAGAGTGAGAGTAAGGAAGAGAGAGAGAGTGCGAAAGTGAGAGCGAGAGAGCAGCAAAAAGCGACCAAGAGTAAGTGAAAGAGTGTGCGAGAGTGAGAAAGCAAGAAACAGTAAGCTTGAAAGCGAGAGTGATTCTGTGAGTAAGTGAGAGCAAGAAAGCCGGAGTAGGTGAGTGAGTAAGTGAGAGCGAGAGAGCAGAAAAAAGAGCGAGAGTGAGAGCGAGAGAGTGTGCGAGAGTGAGCGCAAGAAACAGAAAGCATAAGAGCAATATGAGTGAGAGAGCAAGAGTCAAAGTGTGAGAGCGAGAGTGATTGAGAGAGTGTGCGAGAGAGAGTAAGACAATACATGTGAGAGTGAGAGCGAGAGAGCAGGAAAAAGAGAGCGTGAGTGACGGAGAGAGAGAGTGTGAGAAAAAGAGCAAGAAACAGAAAGCATGGGAGCGAGAGTGATTCAGTGAGTAAGTGAGAGCAAGAAAGCCGGAGTAAGTGAGTGAGTAAGTAAGAGCGAGAGAGAAAGTGTGAGAGTGAGAGCGAGAGAGCAGGAAAAAGAGCGAGAGTGAGAGCAAGACACAGAAAGCATAAGAGCAATATGAGTGAGAGAGCAAGAGTCAAAGCGTGAGAGCGAGAGTGATTGAGAGAGTGTGCGAGAGAGAGTAAGACAATACATGTGAGAGTGAGAGCGAGAGAGCAGGAAAAAGAGAGCGTGAGTGACGGAGAGAGAGAGTGCGAGAATGAGAAAAGAGAAACAGAAAGCATGGGAGCGAGAGTGATTGAGTGTGTAAAAGTGTGCGGGAGTGAGATATATGCATTTTACAATTTTTTCTAGGGATTTGAACAGTACGCACAGAACTGGTGGTTTTCTTCCTCTGGTGGGGGCGTGATTATTATGTCCTGCCAATCAAATTTCTCACATACATCAGCTCCGCCCAGGTGAGTCCACTGCACTTCCTGTTTATTCTCTCTACTTGATACAAAACCCACCACCTAAACACAGAGACACACAGGTGAATTAAAGGTTTACACATTAAGGATATGTCCAAAAGTATCTGAATATTTTTGTTTATAAATGAGGGTTAATCTACAGTTACAGTAGATACAGAATCACCAGCACCGTAATCTGTTGTGATGCATGTGTAAGTGTGTGTGTGTGTGTGTGTGTGTGTGTGTGTGTGTACCAGGCTTGGGGGGTGGTTAGGAGAAGAGCAGGATATCACCAACAAATCATTTATTACTGTCAACAGCCTGGCACTCCCAAACTCTCGCTCTGAGAACACACACACGACCAGAAATTTACACAAAACACCAAATGCGGCCTGATAATATGCTTCAGAAATAAAACATTAAAATCTCCATTGCGCTTGTTTGTATTTTACTCATTTTCTAATAGTGTGCACCACAGCTATGAGAGCCACTTTTGGAGTTTCATGAAGTGCATTGTCTACAAGGTCATGAACATTTAGTTATACCTTAACTGATGATGGATATTTCTTATTAATAAAAAAATAAATAAAAAAGCTGAGCAAGGAAAAAAAGGACGCGACATTTATTTTTACCATTTCCTATCACTCTTTACCAGTGTGTAACACTGACTGAGAGAAAATTTTCCCACTCCTCCATGCAGAATTCTTTCAGCTATGTGACGACATCCCAAACTAACTAACAAACACACACAAACACACACACACACAGAACTCTACCTGATGATGTTGTACTGGTGTCATACACAGGTCGTATTCTTCCAGTCTGTCTGTCCACTGAAAACACCACCTAGGAAATTAGACAGCAGGAGCTCATTTCACTCGATCTAAACTTCAGAAACCCTCAGGCTTAAACATTTCACTACAGCTGCTGTACTGTGACGTGTGTTCATTAGCTGCGTGTTGTTTGTGTACCTTGCTGTTTCCACAGGGGCTGCTGAAGAAGATTTCCTCACTGTTTGATGCCCAGCACTGAGGAGGCAGTGGGTCATACACACCTGCAAACTGACCTACACACACACACACACACACACACAGTTATATTAGTATATTAAAGGTGTACGAGTATAATGGTACATGTATATTTACAGTGATTTTACAGTAAATTACATTAAGTTTTGGTTGTCTCTGTGTGTGTGTGTGTGTGTGTGTTTTGTTTGTTAATACCTTTCCCAGCTCTTCTTATTACATCTATCAACACTGAGCTGCTCCTTTTCTCTATGTCATACTGAGAGCGAGAGAGCGAGAGAAAAAGGGAGAGAGAGACAGAGAGAGAGAAACAGAGAGAGCGAGCGAAGTAGAGAGGGAGAGAGAGAGATTATTCTGTTAACAGGCAGTAGTGAAAAGCTGTTTATGTGTTATTATATTATTATTATTATTCACCAGCATCATAAGGAGGCACTGATGGTGAGGTCCGAACACTCGACCCTGCAGATAGACGAGCCAGCTGTGATCTGGACTCAACCGAGGACTCGACACAGAACCAGAATCAGCCGACAGCAGCTCTAAAATCACATTCACAGCCTTACAATTCATATTAAAATATAGTACTTGTTATACACATATATATATAACTTATAGTGCATGTAAATGTGTCATAGTGCATTGTCCAGTCTGTAATAATCCATATTTCAACACAATCCAAAACTATTGCCAATCCAAATCTTCCAAATCTCTCAGACAAAAAATGTAAATTGTGATTAATCTGTCTTCAGAAATTTACAGTTTTTTCACTTTTCTTTGGCCTAGAGAAGATCACTATAATTCTGGATGGTTTTCTGGATGATTTTCTGCATGATCCCTGAAGTATTTACAGTTTTACACTAAAAAATATTTTTCTGAAATTGTTACACAAATTTTAGACACAGTATTTGTCAGATTTATGAAGCTCTGCCCATATTTGCTTTTGAGAGACTCTGCCTTTTTGAAATCCTTTTTAAACAGTCATATATAAAGTTAGATGTAAACTGCATCAATTGCCACTATTTTTATTTGCAACCAAAAATAGACACATAAGTGCTGCCAGTATTGCTGCAGAGGTTGAAGAAGTGGTACAAGATTAGCCTGGAGTGCTCAGACCATACACCACACACTGAGGCATCAACTCTGTCTGGATGGCACTGTCCCAGAAGAAAGCCTCTTCTGAAGCTGATGCACATGAAAGCCTGAAACAGTTTGCTGAAGACCAAGAACAGTCCAAGAACATGGATTACTGGAACTACGGTCAGACTACGAGTTCAAGATAAACTAGACTCTACTTTTATAGTTTATATTTTATTGTACATTTTTCTGTATCTTCTTTTGTAACTTCTGTGTACTTTGTATATCAGCTACTGGATATCCAGATCTTCCCTTTGGGATCAATGAGGTACCTGTCTGTCTGTTTGTCTTTCTATCTTCCTCCCTACCAATCTACCTGTAACTACAATCTACCTATCTACCTATCTACCTACCTACCAATCTACCTGTCTGTCTACCTACCTACCTACCCACCTACCAATCTATTGATCTGTCTGTCTGTCTACCTATCTACCTACCAATATATCTGTCTCTCTACCTGTCTACATTCCTATCAATCTGTCTGTCTACCTATCTACCTACCAATCTATCTGTCTCTCTATTGGTCTACATACCTACCAATCTGTCTGTCTACCTATCTACCTACCAATCTACCTGTCTGTCTACCTACCGACCTACCCACCTACCAATCTATTGATCTGTCTGTCGGTCTACCTACCTACCAATCTATATGTCTGTCTACCTAACTACCTACCAATATATCTGTCTCTCTACCTGTCTACATACCTACCAATCTGTCTGTCTACCTATCTACCTACCAATCTACCTGTCTGTCTACCTACCTACCTACCCACCTACCAATCTATTGATCTGTCTGTCGGTCTACCTACCTACCAATCTATATGTCTGTCTACCTAACTACTGTTGGGAAAACCGCACTACCCTCTGCGCCATCTCCAGTGCGTTCCCCTGGATTCTTTTGATGGAAGCCCGAAGTAGAGATAAGTCATAGAGAGACAGGATACTTGATCTTCAGCAAAATAACAATTTATTAAAACAGAGCTCTGGGAACGACTTCCACTCACAAGGAGTTCAAGAGAAGAAGTTCAAAGATTATTTCACAGACATGAGCATTTATAGACAAACCCCGCCTCAAGCTCACGGAGGAAGGCACCTTGGTTACTTCCCCAAAAACTGGTTTTGGCTGGTCTTGATCAGAAGTTTGTCTGTCAAAATCCTTCTTACAAATACAGTAGGACTCAATCCTCTTTGCCCCCCAACGGTTTTGGGGCCTATAAGCTCTAACGACCAGATCTTGCAGGTAACTGATATTTACGACAGAGAGGTATTTTAGAGAACTGTCTCAGCTGCCTTCCTCCGCTCTGCCAGTAACATGTCAACACCTTCCCTTTAGCAAGCTTTATGTCAAGTCATGTTGCCTACCATAGTATCACACCTTTATTCATAATGCATTTGTTTATACTTCATTAACTTGATTAGTATTAATTATAGTAAAGTTATTGAGTATAGTAGAAATTGTCTGTCTACCGACCTACCTACCCACCTACCAATCTATTGATCTGTCTGTCGGTCTACCTACCTACCAATCTATATGTCTGTCTCTCTACCTGTCTACATACCTACCAATCTGTCTGTCTACCTATGTACCTACCAATCTACCTGTCTGTCTACCGACCTACCTACCCACCTACCAATCTATTGATCTGTCTGTCTGTCTACCTACCTACCAATATATCTGTCTCTCTATCTGTCTACATACCTATCAATCTGTCTGTCTACCTATCTACCTACCAATCTATCTGTCTGTCTACCTACCTACCTACCCACCTACCAATCTATTGATCTGTCTGTCTGTCTACCTACCTACCAATCTATATGTCTGTCTACTTATCTACCTACCAATATATGTCTCTCTACCTGTCTACATACCTATCAATCTGTCTGTCTACCTATCTACCTACCAATCTATCTGTCTCTCTATCGGTCTACTTACCTACTAATCTATCTGCCTGTCCTACCTACTAATTTATCTGTCTGTCTATCTGTTCTACTTTACTGTCTGTCTGTCTGTCTATCTATGATGTCATCATGGAGGAGTGGAAAACAACATTTTGCATTCTCTCACTCACACACTCCTTACCACAGTTCCCCTTCAAGTCTATGTGGAACAGAGCTGATCTGAAACACAATAAAGATCATTAAATTGATATATTTTTAATAAATGTTATTAAATATTAACAGTGTAAATCAGCCACACAGCAGAGCTCACCTCCGATTAGAGCAGAACTTCAGGCCGAGCCTAAACGGCTCGTTCCACCAGCCCACGAAGACCACGCCCCTGCCACCCTCCGCCCACAGAGCCTGAGTGGCAGCAGCGACAGGTGAGTTATAGAGTCGTATTACTGGATTATACTGATCATTAATTTATACAGTGTTCGTGACTGTGTGTTACCTGTCCAGGTGAGACGTGAGGTGGAACCCCAGTGCATACGTTCACCTCTCGTTTAGACAGGTCCGCTACACACAGCACCGGCACAGATTTACCAACCAGACCCTCCCCCCAGTCCTCCATATACACATTCTTATCCTGAAACACACACACACACACACACACACACACACACACACGCCTTTTATTACAGCATCTTTCATACAGAATTCACAGCATTAAAACACTGTACCCACAAATTAAATTACGCATAGAAAACTGATAATATGAACACAATTCTGAAAAAAACATACAAATAAAAGATTTAAAAAGAAATAAATAAATAAATAAATAATTATCAATATTTACTTTACATCAGTGGATTTAATAATAATTATAAATTTAATAATAATAAATCATAAAAAAAACTACGTTTATAGAAATGACTATATGACTTATATGGGAGTGGCTACTTGATTTATACACTGTCATCACCTCAAAAAATGTGAGTAATACGTGGCTTCTGCTGCTCACTAATACAAGACATGGTTATTACAGATTTTATAACCCAGTTATTATAATAATAATGAGATTGAAAAATAATATATTTCAATATAGTTTGAAAAAAAAAAAGGTCTACATGTACATAATTACAGAATGCATCGTAAGTTTTGCACTATAAGGGCCACCAGATTATAAGGCACACTATCAATAAATGTCCATTTTCTGGTCTATTTTATACATAAGATTATAAGACTATAAAACAAGATTATAAGGCGGATTAAGCAACACTAGTAAGAAACAGGGGTGTAGCCATGTTTATCATGCACAACAACAATAAATGCCAATTCAAGTGCATCTTTACTCGAGAAACACTGTGGAAAACGTTGATTCCCACAGCATTACTACAAACCAAGCTACAGTTACAGTTAATTTTAGGAATAGTTACTAATACTAAAGCACAGAGTCCACAAAAATGACAATAGTGCAATAGAATGGGACTAAAATGTATGAGATATTATCGTAAGAAAGCAAATTAATAGTCAAGAGTGGTGGTGCACTGTTCCACTGTGCAGCATTTCTTGCACAATCATGAACTTCATAGCAAAATCCTCAAAAAAATCAACAAATTACAAGACCTAAACAACATTTAGCAGATTTAAAAAAGCAAAACCGTAATATATTAAAACTATAATACAAAAATATACATAAACAGCATGTTATTAGTTACAAATAATACATTATATAAGGATAATTCCTACATGACATTCAATAATACAAAACAACCAGTATTATTTACCTCTTCTTCCAGCACTATCAACTCTCCACTCTGATTGGCTGAGGAGGGTGATGCTTTTTCTGATGACCCCACCCTCTTCTTCTCCGCAACATACAGCAACTTTTCCTCACACGGTGACCAGGCCAGACACGCAAACTGTGCTACACACAAATAATATATATATACACCTTATACAGAAATCATTAAGTCCATAGGTACAGATACAGATGGCAGAAAGTGTTGGTAGTAGGGGTGTGCCCTGAAATATTGTGCCAGATCACCCACTCCTAATTATCACATCAGGGTACGACTTTTTTTTACTGTTTTTAGTAAAAGAAAAATCCACACTGTTCTCATTTCCAATTATATATCTACTAGAGACAGATTATATATGTCCAGTATCATTTATCTTACTTTAATCCTGGATATATGGAGATATTTGGAGTGCATTATTATTAGTATTATTGTGTTTTCAGCTTAGTTTTTTGCCCTCTAATATTTCCTGATCGTGTTAGACCCAGACTAAATCACAGAACACAGAAACACCGATCATTCCGACTGTCCACACACAGTCACTGCACTGCCATAGGAAATGATTGCCTGTTGCTTTTACAGTGTTAGCGCAGGGTTAGGCGCTCGGACTCTCTCTCAATCCCTCTCTCTCATGCTCTCTTTTGCTTGTGCTGTCTGTCTCCCTCTCGCTCTCTCTCTTTCACTCGCACTGTCTGACTCTCTTTCTCTCTGTCTCTCTTTCTCTGTCTGTCTCTCTCTCACTGTCTCTCTCTCTCTTGGGCTATCTGTCTTTCTCCCTCGCTCTTTCTCTTTTGCTTGCGCCGTCTGTCTGTCTCTCTCTCTCTCTCTCGCTCTTTCTTTCACTCACGCTGTTGTCTGTCTCTTTCCTTTCGCTTGCGCTGTCTGTCTGTCTCTCTCACTCTTGCTCTCTCTTTCGCTTGCGTCCTCTGTCTGTGTCTCTCTCTTTCTCATTCTCTCTTTTGCTTGCGCTGTCTGTCTGTCTCCCTTACTCTCTCTTTTTCACTCGTGCCGTCTGTCTGTCTCTCTCTCTCTCTCTTTTGCTTACTCATCTGTCTGTTTCTCTCTTTCACTCATGCTATCTGTCTGTCTGTCTCTCTCTCTCTTTCGCTTGCGCCGTCTAGATTTTGCTGTGAGTATTTGAATGCATTCAGCAACAAAAGCTCTAAACTCATCCTCTTCTTAAGTACTGAATGGAGCTCCATCATTTAAGAGAACACAGCTCCACTGCTCCACAGCTCAATACTGGAGGCATCATACCTAGAAAATTATTTTCTTTTGGCTTTTGTAGATCTCTGTCAGTAATGAGTGCAATTTAAAGTAGCTGAATAATGCATTCGCTAGAAGTGTGTTCATGAACATGAGGAAATACAGTGTAAATATCCTCCTACCGTCCTCGTAGACTTTTCCGTGTTTGCTGAGAGCTGTGAGGTCGAAGCTTTTCTCCAGTCCCCTGCAGCCCCACACCTGAACAGTGACCATTCATCACAACTTAAAGGGACTAAATTATTAATTACCAAATTCCGATATAATGTAAACAGTCAGGTTATAGACAGTCGTAATTACCTCCAGATACTGATGTCCCACACCGTGAGCGGAGGCTTCCCGGATGACGGCCCTGCGAGTACCAGACGGGGAGTGACTACTCAACAGTCTGAAGAAGGAGAAAGAGCTTTATTATACTAAAATTAACTGAGTGTGGTCGTCCTGCTTTCATCAGTATAGCCATAGACTGTCTATTAGAGTTTAGATACGTTTTTAAAGCTAATAGTTTATTTTATATAAAGCAGTGAATTGTTAATAGCAAAGTAACATCATCACATTATGCAAAGAAAACAAGCTCAAATTAATTTAAAAACAACAGTACTAAAGTTTTCAGAAATCCATATTTGGTGGAATAACTCTGATTTTTATTTACAGCTTTCATTGATTCAGACTTACACCCTGATTTTGAGTGACCTTATGATGCTAAATTAAAGAAATGAAAACAATTATTCCCTCACAAATATATTTTCTTTCTTTAAATAAATTAAATCAGCTCAGTTTCCTTTGATGGCTTATGATTGTTCATCTTTCTCTTACCTTAATCCGAACAGAATAATGAGGCTTGTAATTAGAATGTGGCCTCGGTGGCATTGAGTGCATGCATGTGTCAGAATGCATGTGTGTGTATGTATGTGTGCGTATGCATGTGTGCATATGCATGTGTGCGTACGCATGTGTGTGAATGCATGTGTGCATATGCATGTGTGTGAATGCATGTATGCGTATGCATGTGTGTGAATGCATGTGTGCGTATGCATGTGTGTGTATGTATGTGTGCGAATGCATGTGTGCGTGTGCATGTGTGCGAATGCATGTGTGCGAATGCATGTGTGCGAATGCATGTGTGCGTGTGCATGTGTGCGTGTGCATGTGTGCGTGTGCATGTGTGCGTATGCATGTGTGCGTATGCATGTGTGTGAATGCATGTGTGTGAATGCATGTGTGTGAATGCATGTGAGTGAATGCATGTGAGTGAATGCATGTGTGCGAATGCATGTGTGCGTATGCATGTGTGTGAATGCATGTGTGAGAATGCATGTGTGCGTATGCATGTGTGCGTATGCATGTGTGCGTATGCATGTGTGTGTGAATGCATGTGTGAGAATGCATGTGTGTGAATGCATGTGTGTGTGAAAGCATGTGTGCGAATGTATGTGTGCGAATGCATGTGTGAGAATGCATGTGTGTGAATGCATGTGTGTGAATGCATGTGTGTGTATACATGTGTGTGTGTACATGTGTGTGAATGCATGTGTGTGAAAGCATGTGTGAGAATGCATGTGTGTGAATGCATGTATCCTACTCTGCACATGTGATCATGCACGGTCCTAGAGGTACTATGTTTTTCACGGTCCTCTGATCACACTGCAGAGTCCACTTCTGACAGAAAGGTAACCTCACGCCTCTGTCCATCTCACACTGACCCCACTCTACAGAGAGAGAGAGAGAGAGAGAGAGAGAGAGAGAGAGAGAGAGAGAGAAAGAGACCACAGTCAATAACCCCAGTCTAAGCATATGGGTTGATCATCCATCTTCCTCTTGTTTATATTCCAGATGTTTTAAATTTGGCAAAATCAAAAAATATTATCATTTTTAAGTGCTCTCAATTTTTTTAAGTAAAGTGTCTTATCATCCAGTTATGAGAGAAAGAAGCCTTTGATTTTCTGTACAATGTTGATACAAAATAATGAGACAGTGTCTTAAAATAATGACTTACCATGTCAAAATAATGAGATAGCATTCAAAATAACTACTTATTATCTCAAAATATGCTCTTAAAAATAATCTTAAAATAATGATTTAGAACTTATTCGTTATTTTGAGAAACTAAGTGATTACTTTGAGATACAAAGTATTTCAAAATGATGTCTTAGCATCTGAAAATAACGACTTATCACAAAATTTCAGTATATTTTAATTACCTGTAATTATGGTGATGTTTCTGGTGCCGGCGTTTCTGTTTTCATTAATAACAGAAGCAGAGAGAGGAACAGGATAACCCATAAACCTCCTGAATACATCTTTAATAAACCCCTCCTCCATCATCATCTTCATCACCTGCAGAAAACACAACATCAGAGACTGAACAAAAAAACCCATCCTGACATCCTGATATATAAACTTAGTTTGAGATTCTATATCATTGCTTATAAATACTCTCATTATTAGTATACAAAGTTGTAATTTTAAGATGTTCTTTTTCTAAGTATCTCAAAATAATCAGATAGTATCTCACAACAACGATCTCAAAAGAATAACTTAGTATCTCAAAATAATGAAATAGTCTCTCATAATAATGACTAAGTATCTGAAAATAACCACGTAGTATTTCAAAATAATGAGAGTATCTTAAAATAATCAGATAGCATCTTACACTAACAACTAAGTATTTCAAAATAACAATTTAGTATCTCAAAATAATCAGATAGTATTTCAAAATAAGGCAGTATCTCATAGTAATCAGATAGTATTATACAATAATGAGTTAATATTTCAAAATAATGAGATAGTATCTCAAAATAATAGCATTATTTTAAAATAACAACTTAGTATCTCACAATAATAAGATAGTATCTCACAGTAATAACTGTCAGTGGTAGGTCTGTATTATAAAGCTGTGTTGTGATAAACTAGACTAGATTAGACTTCAGTCTCCAGTAGGGTTGCAACGGTATGAGATTTTCACGGTATGATAACCGTCTCGGAAAATACCGCGGTATCACGGTTATCACGGTATCACAGTTTGTTACATATATTATTAAACTGACCCTTAAAGAAATTACAACAAAGTTTTTTTGTTCAATTAACTATTTATTGTAGAAACTACACCATCAGGTGAAGGAAACCATGTTTTTCCACTACTCTTAAGGGCATTAAGAGTGTATATATATATATAAAAAAGTTGGTATATAACCAGATACTGCAGAAAGAGGGGATTTATTTCTGACATGATCCTCACAATAGAGATTTCTATTTTAAGGCTTTCACACCTTAAAACCTTCAACATATGAAAAACAGGCACGTCAGAATTTGAAAATTAACGCATGTAAATGAATGGCGTCTTTCACATCCAGTCCGGCCAGGACCTTTACACGGACACGTGAATCCATCGTAGCACGCACTTCACGCCTGTACCTGCGTGCCCAAATTTCAGATAACTCAGCGCTTTTGCGGGCGCTTACCGCATGGGTTGTGCACGACTACAAAGAAGTTTTATTTAGGTTATTTAGGTAAAATTATAAACTGAACACATACTTTGCGCTGCACAGCGGGGTGGTGTTCTCGGAGATGGGAGAACAGGTTTGATGTATTTCCTCCTTTAGCTGTGACTTTACGGCCACATTGATTACAAGCTTGTTGATTACAAGATTACAAGTCTGTTTTCAGGCTGTTTGAATGAGCGAAATATGATCCGAATTATGTTAATTAACACTAACATAGAAGCATAGAACTATTATTTAATAAAAATGATTTTTAAGAACAGCTAAACACAGTGCGGAGAGAGAGAGAGACACAGAGAGAGAGAGAGAGATTTGCGTGTTCTGGTGTGAGCTACTCACAGGTAAAGGTTCTCTTTTATCTCCTCGTGCTCATTTTAGTCCAATTCATAATTCTGCAGTTTCTCAGTGTTTTCTGTCGTATTTTGCGGCTAGCGCGAGCGCTTACAACTAACACCGCGGACCGCGAGGTGCAGCCGCGCTGCCGCTGTTATGCCGAATCCGACTCCCTGCTCAATCCGACTCCCGCTTCGCGGACAGAATCGGCACAACACCTCCCGCTGTAGAACTGCGGAGTGAAAACAGCGCTTATAAATAAGTTAGTTAAGTTTCACTTTCAGTTTTCGTTATTTGGTTCGTTTTCATTAACAATAATAATTGGTTACTTAGCATTAACATTGTGATTATCACACCAGAGCTTTATTTAAAAATAAAATATATAATTAAAAAACAGATGCCTACATCTCAGACTACGAGGAATGTGGTGGGAAATCTCGGCCCGAACGGACCCGATTTCGGGTAGGTCCTCGGGTCAGGTCTGGTTCGGGCAGAGAATCTAGTCTGATGCACTTTCTGCCATTCTCACCGCTGTGTGCTGAGTAGCTGAAGCGGAGCAGAGTTGCGCATGCGCGGGTGACTTTCTTCGCTGGCTTGCGTTTTACCGGTAATAAGCAAACACACACGGTATGATAACCGTGCATTTTAATACCACGGTATACCGTGAAACCGGTTACCGCTGCAACCCTAGTCTCCAGCTAGATGTAATACCCAGTAAACCAGTTTAATATTGTGTGTCTTTATATAGTTTAATACAGAGTTCTGTGTTTAAGAAGGAGATTAAATTAACATTTATTTATCGGGTTTATTTATCAGGTGTATTCAGCAGCTGAACACTGCAGGATATTCACTATAAACTCACACAGAGGAGGATTAACACTGCATTTAACAGCTGTAATAGAATGTGAGATAAATACATTAAATATCTTTTAATTTCAGCACAGAAACACATATATAAACACATATATAAACGCAGATATAAACGCAGATATAAGAGACTCACTGTGTGAATTACCCGCGCTGTGTTTACCCTGCTCTCAGCGCTTCCGCTGCGGATCATACCATTACTGTTCACACAGAGGGGGATCCGGACTGTACCACTCAGCTCATAAACCCCTACACAGCTAAACACACATCTATACACTTAAATAATTACTATATATACATTTTCCTTATTTAAATAATCTATTATTGGATTATATTTTATATCAAGTATATCGTTTATAGAAAAGGCAATTACTGGACATTAATAAGAAAAAAAATTGTGGCTAAAAACTACAAAATTAGGCAATTAAATGAAAACACATTTACTTATTATAAACTTTACACTGACTGTTTCTGTCTCATTTGTTTAATTTGGTTTTACAATTTTATTTTACAGAAATAAAGACAATTCTGAACAAGCATACACACACTTTCAAAAACCGCAGTACATTTGCATGTGATAATAAATTATTATTATTATTATTATTATTATTATTATTATTATTATTATTATTATTATTATTACTATTATTATCACTATTATTGTTACTATTATTGTTATTATTATTATTATTATTATTATTATTATTATTATTATTATTATTACTATTATTATTACTATTATAATTATTATTATTATTATTATTATTATTATTATTATTATTATTATTATAGATTCTGTCTACAGAAAACTGATGTAGAATCCTTTGATGTAAAAACTTTTTTTAACTTAAATACTTTGCCTATAAAAATCGACTGTATACTTTTATTCACTTATTTATTTGTTTATTAAATAAATTGCTTTCTGCCTATGAAAACAATTGTATATATTTATTAAAATATTTGTAATTAAATACTTTTCTATCTGCATATAAAAACGAATGTATACTTTTATTCAATTATTTTTAATAAATACTTTGCTATAAATACTTTGCTATAAAAACGATTGTATACTTTTATTATTTTTTTTTATTATTATTAAATACTGTGCTATCTGCCTACAGGAAACTGTTGTAGAATTCTATGAAACATTGTGAATACTTAAATAAGTGTTAAACCACCCATCTTCATCTACAGGTGTAGTATTAGTTTCCACCGGAAGGGCGCGCTGCTGTACTCCTGCACTGCCGCGAGTATGATCATAGTATAGTACTGTACACAGGCTGATAGACTGAACACAGCTGTGCTTCTTTTGGGTCTCTTAATAATCTGGTGACACATTTTTTGGATTTTTCTGTGAAATTATGTAAATTGTTGTGTTGTTCCAATACACACAAATTAACGAACAAAACATGTGAAATTGCATTAACTTTTTGGGAGAAATACACTGTCTGATCCAAAAAAAGTCTCCACCTGGATTTAAGTAAGTAAATGATGTGGGGTTGGTTGGTTGATGCTGCAGTTGGTCTGCAGGTTTAGGTTCAGCAACAGTATGTGCTGAAAGAATGAGGTCAGCTGACTACCTGAATATACTGAATATAGACCAGCTTGTTCCATCAATGGATTTATTTCTTCATATTCCAAGATGACAATATCAGGATTCATGGTGCTGGAACAGTGAAAGAGTTCAGGGTTCAGGGAGCATCAGATCATCATTTTCACACATGGATTGAGAGAGAGTTCACCACAGAGTCCAGATCTTAACCTCATTGAGGTTAATCTTTGGGATGTGCTGGATGGAGAAGAGAGGCTTTGTGCAGTGGTCAGACTCTACCATCATCAATGCTGCTGCAAGATCTTGGTGAAAAATGAATAAATTAATGCAACACTGAATTAAAATAAATTTTGTGACGTTGCAGAAGATTATCGAAACAATGCCACAGTGAATGCACCGAGCTGCAATCAAAGATAAAAAAAGGTCCAATCAAATATTAGAGTGTGTGACCTTTTTATTTTTGTGGCGTGTGTGTGTGTGTGTGTGTGTGTGTGTGTGTGTGGTGTTGAGAGCTGAGACTGAGGACACTCCTGAGAGTAGGTCCTGCCACATCACCAGGAGACAGAGCTCTGGGCTTCATGCCACATTAAAGTGTTTATCTCACACACACACACACACACACACACACACACACACACACACACACACACACACACACACGAAAGAGCACTTCCTTATGTTCAGGTTATCTCTTCATTCACACACACACACACACTAAAGCCTAATTTATCCTGGCTACCTCAAATAATGCAAAGAAAACAAGTTCATATTTATAGTTTTAAGAGTTCAGAAATAATCAATATTTGGAGGAATAACCCTGGTTTTAATCACAGGCATCACTTGGCATCATGCAACTTTTCATATTGCCTTGGCATGAGTACATTGGCCAATGTGAATCTTCACTCTCACTCACAAGACCACATACATGCATTGGGTCAGCTGAACACAGAAATAGCCTAGTCTTGGACTACATTGTATTTCTCAATAGATACTCTCCACTGAAGTTAAATTGTTAATAGGCCAACTTGTTTAATTTAGCTTAGCAGACTCTACAAAAGAGGGCAAAACATAGCTTTGGTGCGCACCATTTCCTACATTTCCTTCAGAATAAATAAAGTATCTATCTATCTATCTATCTATCTATCTATCTGTCTGTCTGTCTGTCTGTCTGTCTGTCTGTCTGTCTGTCTGTCTGTCTGTCTGTCTGTCTGTCTGTCTATCTATCTATCTATGTTCTCCTCCACCAGTCTTACACACTGCTTTTGGATAACTTTATGCTGCTTTACTCCTGGTGCAAAAATTCAAGCAGTTCAGTTTGGTGGTTTGATGGTTTGTGATCATCCATCTTCCTCTTGATTATATTCCAGAGGTTTTACATTTGGTAAAATCAAAGAAACTCATCATTTTCTCAGGGTTTATTTATTTTATTGTTGACGATTATGAAGCTTACAGCCAATGAAAACCCAGAAATCAGACACTGATTTCTGAGACACTGATTTTGGTTTTTATTGGCTGTAAGCTATAATAATCAACAACATACATCTATATAATATATGAGATTCACATTTTTAACATTTTGAATTACTGAAATAAAGTAACTTTTCAATGATATTCTAATATTCCTTTTGAGATGCACTAGTATGTAAATGATTACAGGTGTGGTCTGATTGAACACTGGGTCTTTTTAAGCCACAAGACGGCGTAAAAACATGCTCTCAGAGGCTACTTTAGGATAGTGCACCTCCTGGTGAGAGATCACTGTTCACTGTTATGATCGATATGCCTCTACAACATCCTCCAACATATTTTACCCAGTTTATAGAGTTTGAGAAAATGCTCATCATTGGACTCAAGAGTTCCACAGTGTCTTTAGTTAAATATTGTACTAGTTTACTGCTTTAATACAGTTAGAAGGGGAAATTACTTTAGTGTTCACACTCACAGGTAATGAGGAACATGAAGCTTTTAAAAAGTCGCTACAAGGAAACTGGTGATAATACTGGTGAGGGAAGTTCCCTCCAGCGTCCCAACACACACGAGCTCTGGTGATTAGCAGGCCTGTACAGGATGTCTGTTTCTACATGGATGGATGAGGGTTCCCACAGGGTTCCTCCTCCTCCAGAGAGCTGGGAGTGTTGGGAGAACTGTTGTGTGTTTGGGGGATTGACTGTATTTACAGTAACTGTGGCTTTCAGTCTGATCTACAGAGGAATACAAGCTTCTGTAGCAACAAGTACAGAGCTAAAGAAGAGGAGAGTCAATGAGTTCACTTACATGCACTTTATTATCAGATTATAACCTGATTTTAAGTAGAAGCAGAAGTACAATACCAGGTGAAACATTTGGACAAACCTTACAGGAGAACTCTGGTGTAAAATTGACTTTTTTTTGTAGTAAAACATGATAAAAAAATACTCATCTTGAATATCACACCTCCTTGCTCCGGCTGCTAACATTACACTATGTGGAGTCTATATATATATGTCTATGTTATTATCAGTACAGTGATGGCGGCGCTCTGAGCTGAAGCTAGAAGTGTTACAGGATGTAAGCAGTGGTTTTTAATGAGCTTCTTCTGCACTTTTTAAGTTATTAATGCCTCGTTTTAAATGTCAGGGCTCTTCAGATTCTAGTAAGGAGGTGTGGAGCTACTTTGAGCTGGATAAAGGTGTAAAAAGTGATTTATTTATCGGGGCAAATTATGCCCCGTATCTCCCAGTCTGAAGGGTGTTTGTTGGACAAACTGTTAAAATTTCTGGATCTCTGAAAGCTGTGGGAGAGCGGAGGTGTGCTATTCATCAAAGGTAAGAACTTTTTATCATGTTTTATGATATCGAAAGGGTTCTTCTTCAACTTCAGTGTTTTTTATTTATATTTTAAAATGTTCTACATCATAGATTTTTTTCATACTAAACTTTTCCAAACTATAAAGTTTATATATGTGTTTAGATGATCAGTTTTGAACATCTCTGCTGGATTTTCTCAGTCAGTTTTATGAGGTAGAGTCTCCTGGAATTCAGGCTTTCAGTTAACAGCTGTGCTGAACTCATCAAGAGTTAATTACTTGAATTTCTTGTCTCTTAATAAAGTGTTTGAGAGCATCAGTTAAAGTAAAGTAGTGAAGAGGTAGAGTTACAGGTATACAGTGAATAGTGAATATTTGAGTAATGTTCTAATCCAGATTATGAGAAAAAACAACTACTCAACTAAGTTAAAGAAAAATAAAAATGAAAAATGAAGGTCAGTCAATCTCAGTATCCTCAAGTGCAGTCACTGATGAAACTGGCTCTTATCAGGCCTTCTCCTGGAAAGGAAGAGCGAGAGTTTCCTCTGTTGTACAGGATAAGTTCACCAGAGTTACCAGCCTCAGAAACTGCAACAAAGTGAACAGTTCCCAGAATAAGATTTAGGTTTGTTTAACACTGTTTTTAAGTTTCTACATGATTCATTATGTGTTCCTTCATAATCTGATAGATCACTTCACTATTCATTTACAGTGTAGGAAAATTGTGGACTTCAGAAGAGGCCAGCATGCCCACCTCCCCCTGCACATTGGAGGATCTGCGGTGGAAGTGGTCGACAGCTACAGGTACTTAGGGGTGCACCTGAGCAGCAACCTCACCTGGAGCAACAACACTTCCACTCTGGTCAGGAAGGCACATCAGCGGCTCTACTTCCTCAGGAGGCTGAGACGAGCTGGACTCGAGAGCGCAGTCCTCACCTCCTTCTACAGATGTGTGGTGGAGAGCGTCGTGTGCTCCAGCATCAACGTGTGGCATGGAAGCTGCTCTGCTGCAGACAGGAAAGCTCTGCAGAGGGTGGTGAAGGCTGCACAGAGGATTGTTGGAGTTAGCTTCCCCAGCACCATGGACATTTACACCTCCAGATGCAGGAAAAGGGCCACCTGCATCAGGAAGGATCCCACCCACCCAGCACATGCACTTTTTGTCCCGCTTCCCTCAGGACGGAGGCTGCGGAGCATCAAGTGCAAAACAACCAGACTGAGAAACAGCTTCATTCCGGAAGCTGTAAGACTCTTAAACTCCACTTAACAACACACTGCACTGACACACAAGGACAATTACTGCACAAACACGGTCACTTTACCCGCACTGAGACACTTTATTTTCTACTGCTCTAATTCATTTCATGCTGCTATAGCACATTTGCACTCTGGACTTGTTGTTGCAACCTGTCTACTCTTTCTATTTATTTCATTTGGGGTATTTATCTTTAACTATTTTGTATATTCTATTTTTATTGTATTCCTTTATTGTACTTTTATCTATATATCTATTTAATAACAGCTCTTGGGTGTAAACTGGATCGTGAGATCACAATTTCGTTCCACCTCATGTACCACATAAGATGCGAATGACAATAAAATCTCCTTGAATCCTAGAAAAGAATATGACAAAAGTCGTGGGACACAAGAGTAGGTTCATACCAACTATACCAAACCTCTCTCACCTAAGCAGCACTAAATTTGGAAAGATACCTGTAGACGACAATTGCCAATTTTGCACCAAAAATAAACTAAACTAGTTTTTGCACTATAATTTTGCACTATAAGGCGAATTAATAGTGTGAAATTCTCTTATTGTCCCCAAAAATCATGAGAGCTCCTTATAATCCGGTGCTCATTGTGTATGAATTCTAGTAGTCAGGTATTAAGCAGCAGTTTTTTTTTGCCAAATTACAGAGTTATACAGGAGTTTCAGTTAAGTTTCTCCAGCACCAAGACTGGAGCAGCATTAGCATTAGCCGCTAACCACAGCACTAGCTTTTTCAAGGATTCAAGGAGATTTTATTGTCATTCGCATCACATGTGGTACATGAGGTGGAACGAAATTGTGATCTCACGATCCAGTTTACACCCAAGAGTTGTTATTAATAGATATATAGATAAAAAAAGAATAAGAGGTCAGTATATTGGACTGTATTCTGCATGTATACCATGAAAAAAACAAGCTACGTGGGACAAAACGCTAGCGGAAGTGGAAAATCTGGAAATCTAAGCTTACTGTAAATAAATGCACGAGCTTTACTTGCACGAATAAACAGTTTTCAGGAGAGAAATCTGTGTAGATTAACATCCAGCACTCGATTGACTTTAAAATATATATATTTTTAAGAATTACAGTTTTGTTTGCTTAACTTAATTTAGCTTAATCTGCTGGATTAGAAGGAAAACATGGTGACACCCCTGTTCCTGACTAGTGTCACTTACTGCGCCTTATATATGAAAATAAACCAGAAAATAGACGTTCATTGACGTCTGTACAACTTTTACGCTCATTCACGCATCAAAGAGAAAAAACACAAAACAGACTGGAAACAGATTTCTGCAATTGCTAACAATTATTTTTTTTTATTATTCATATTAAATGAGAAGTGTGCCAATCAGTGAGATGGGGGAGGGGCTTGTCCAAGTGCTGTTTTACTGTAGCCAGACAGGGGGAGGAGTCACATAGATTGGAGGCGAGTCTGGAAGGTGCTGGAAGGAAGGAAGATACAGATGTCTTTGGTCCATAGTTGGAGATAGTTGGGAGAGGAGGGCGTGGCAATGCAAAGGAGGGAGGAAGGGAGGGAGGAAGGGAAGAAGGAACGACAGAAGGCACTTGAGTTTACAGTTGTTTCATACTTGGAAACGAAGAAACGAAAGAATCCGAGTAACGAAACGAAATAAAAATAAAAATGGAAAGGTTTTCTATACATGGGGAAGAATCGGACTAAACTAGGGTTTCTCTTTACAACTGGAGGTAAACCAACCATAGGCCTAGTGATACAACTACATACATGTGGCCCTGGGCAGGACTCCAAACAAATATATAGATACATATATACAGACAGGGCTGAGGAGGAAGAGGAGGAGAAGAAAAATACAGAGAAGAATGGAAAGATATATAAACTGTCATAGAAATAATCATTCAGAGTCATATGCAGTAGGAAATGGCATCTACAGATTAGAGTAGAAAGAAGAACAGTGAAATCCATGAAGGCAGTAACGTCAACTTCAACTTGATCTCTTTGGTGATAAAGATTTACACGAAAAACAGAAACGCAGATACGGTCAAAAAGTGAGATTTTGACTTTTTTTTCTTCGTTTTTTAATTTTTTTTTTTAAACATTATCGGTGTACAAAATGATCCAGCCTTCCTCTTCAAACTGACCAAATTCAATTTGACTGATTTAGCCCAGGTCAAAACACTCAAAACCGAGAAAAAAAAAAAAAAACAGACCAACAGATACATAAAGATGATTTTTTTTAAATGAATGCATAAATGAAAGTTCATAATCGTGGAAAAGCAAGTGAGAGTTCTTGAGGCTTCGTTGTTGGCCAGTGGAGGGAAAGCTGAAAGTCTGAAAGGCTAGAAGCTACAGCTACAAAAAAGGTGCTGATTTTTTTTAGCATTCATTCCATTGAGTGATAAATACAGACACAATTACACAAAAAACGAATAATAAAAATCATAGAAATAAAATAAAAGAAAAAAGAATAAAGCCTTCATCACCACCATCACCATGTTGTGGGTAGTGGTGGATACAGGAATGCCGCGATGATGATACCATGATGACAGGGACCGTGAGCAAAAAACGAACAAAAATAAAATAAGAGAGTCGTAAAAGATAATTATCATGATTGGAAACAGTAAGAGGAGACAAAGACGTCCAAGCAAAAATTGTAGGTCAGTGGAGGCACCCTGCTCTGCACATTTTAGTGGCTTCCACTGCTTTTTAACACCTCTGTTTAATTAGTTAATTATCAAAATTGTTCATTAAATAATCTGTTTATTAACCAATTAATTAACTAATTAGTTAAATCAAGTGTTTGTGGGACAGGATGCCTCCAAGACCAGGACTGAAAAGTGAGACACTCTTAAAAATAAAAGTGCTACAAAAGAAGGAAGGGTTCTTGAAGGTGCTTTTACACCTTTCACAAAGACCTCCAAAAGGAACCAAATTAAGCCCAAATTAAGTTTGTCTGACCAAAAAAATGAGGTTTTGGTCCAGATCAATTCGTTTACAATGTTAAATGCTTTTTTTGTACTTTCAGACCAATTACAAGAAGCTGAGGCAGGCTATAAACAATAAGTCACCTATTAAACAATAGAAGAAGAAAAAGAAGAAGAGTGTAGGCGTGAAGAAGAAGCTTTTAGATGTTTAAAGAGATAAAACGTAGATTGATGTTTGTCATGTTGTAAATGTAACTTTTGTAATGCAACATTACAGTGTGCTTGGAAGAAAGCGGTGAATCTGTTTGCTCTCTCGGACTCCGGCTGCTGATGGAGAAGCAGCAAGCCCTACTATACTCTCAAAAAGTGTCAAACGTCTTTACAGATTGGGATATCGCTTAACAAGTAGCACCTTTATTTTTTTAAGAGTGTAAGCAATGGAATGGATTGAAACTTGATTCAAGGAAATTTAGCTGCAAATTTAAAAAGCACAAATAAATGGAAAAAAGAAAAGAAAGAAAATCAAATCAATCTCACAGACGAGTTAAAGCAACTTAAGCCCTGTTCTCGGCGCAGACTTGTGTATGAGCCATAGCGGTACGGTATGAGGTATATCACTGGAGTCTGCTTTGTTCAGTTATATGAAATAAAAAATATATAATATAAAAGGAGAGAGGAATGAAAGAAAGAAAAAGAATCCTACATTTCACTGTAGCACCTTCAGACAGGTCGACGTGACATGCACTAAATAAACTTCAAACGATACACAGAAAAAAATCTGCTGAATATTCCTTGACTTGGTACAGGTCAAGAAGCTGAGTGATACTAATGCAGTATAAATGCATGTAAAAAAAAATCATAGGAACCGATTAATCGTTACATTACAGACGCAAAACGTACGCTAATGTACAGCGTACGTAACACAGCCACTTCATAAAATACGAAGACCACCAGAGAGACAGTGAGGTTGTACTGTGATCAAGTATAGGCGAGTATATCCGATATGCTGCATGCATACTGTGGGAGATTAATGCTAACCTACATCTCCACCGTGGACTTCAGGACTACGCTGTTGGCGTGCCTTTAGGACACCAGTCGTGAAGTCCTCAAGAATCTATTGTGGGGCTTTTAGGGACTTCGGGAACCCAATGTGTCCTTTAAGTCCCCCAACCGTAGTAGAGTCGAGACTACGGGCCTTCAGGATTCAAACTGTAGAGTCTTTAAGATCTCAGAACACCACTGTGTACTTCAAGGCCGCCAAACGTGGAGACTTTGGCATCTCAGGACTCCACTGTGGAGCCTTAGGGACCTTCAGAACACCATTGGGGAGGACTTCAGGATCTCTGATCGTGACTGTGGGTCTTTTGGAACCTCAAAATTCCACTTTGGGGACTTTGGGACCTCAGAACGCTACTGGGGAGGCCATCGGGATCTCAGGGTACTCTGAATGCCACTGTGGAGGCCTTCAGGATCTCAGAACGCTACTGTGGAGGCCTTCAGGATCTCAGAACGCTACTGTGGAGGCCTTCAGGATCTCAGAACGCCACTGTGGAGGCCTTCAGGATCTCAAAACCCCACTGTGGAGGCCTTCGGGATCTCAAAACTCCACTGTGGAGGCCTTCAGGATCTCAAAACCCCACTATGGAGGCCTTCAGGATCTCAGAACTCCACTGTGGAGGCCTTCAGTATCTTAGATCGCCACTGTAGGGACTTTGGGTCCTCCGAATGCCACTGTAGAGACTTTAGGACCTCAAGACTCCACTGTGGAGGCCTTCAAGATCTCAGAATGCCACTGTGGAGGCCTTTGGGACTTCAGGACTCCACTGTGGAGCCTTGTGGATCGTGGAACGCCACTGTGGAAGTCTTCAGGACCTCAGAGCACTACTGAGGAGGCCTTTGGGACCTCAGGACGCCACTGTGGAGCCTTTGGGATCTCAAGACTCCACTGTGGAGGCCTTCAAGAACCTTCGAGAGGCCTTCAAGGCCTCTTTGGGAATCCAATATGGAGTCTTCAGGACCCACATGAAGCTTCAAAGCCTCCACTGTAAAAACGTCAGACATTCAGGCCTTCACCTTGGAGACTTTTCATGAACTGGCCTTTGGGACACAACCGTGGTCTTCAAATTAGAGGTTAAAGGTGCTCAAAGCTGCCAGCAGTGAGCTCCAGTTTGATCAGGTAAGGAGAGAGAGAGCACCACTGCACTGGATCCTCCTCCAAGAGGAACCAATTAAAGCCCAGCCTTTGCTCAGCAACATTAACAAAGAAGCTTAAACTAACCACAACAGCCACTGATCAATTAGGAAAAATCCACCAAGGCCGCAAGGCAACATAGCATTGGCCAATCACGCTCAGACATGGTTTCAGACAAGATAATTACAAGACCTCTTTTTTTTAAGGTCAGCAGCATTTCTTTAAAGGTCCTACAGGATCTAACCGTGTTCTTTTTCTGCTTTTCATTTTCCACAAGGAGAGAAAAAACAAAAGAACGAAAAAAAAGACTAATTTTAACCTATGTATGCATTATGCAGACACTGCAGTCTAGAGATTTCGAATGACCTCAAACGATCTCAAGATCCTGACAGCTAAACATCACCGTTTTCAAAAGAATTACGCAATTAAAATAAAAAAGTTGCAGAAAAAGAGACAGAAAGTAGAAAGGAATGAATAGGCTGTGAGATACGTGTGAATGAGGGGGCGGGGCGAGGTGGCACTACAGCTCAATTTTGAAAAAAAGAGAGAAAGAGATGAACAGAGAAAGAGAGACAAAGAGAGAGAAAGTGAAAGAGGGCAAGAGATGTAAACTCGAGTTCTATTCTTCATCCACATGGAGGAGCCGTGTGATCACGGGGACAGTGTTGAGGGAGAGAATTGGAGGGCACCTGGTCAGGTGGGACAGGTACAGGACAGGGTGCGAGGGGTGGGCGGGGCTTGTGCAGGGATGAAGGGAGGAGTCAGGGACAGGGGGAGGAGTAACGGAGTCGAGCAGGAGAATCCGTTCCCAAGGTGTCAGGGACAGTTGGTCCGAGGTTGCCTCTGTGGCAGACCGTTGGGGGCGGGTCGATCCTGCCGATAGGCCGACGCAGACGGGTGGGAGGGGCCTCTCATGCTATTGGAGGATTGAGAGCCGGGGCCGTCGCCTTGGCTGCGATCTCCCTGGTGACGCTGGTCTCCGTGCGAGCGGTAGTTCGTCCGGTTGGGGTTGCGGTCGTGGTACGTGCCTCCGTTGTAGCGCTGGCTACCTGGGTAGCCCTGAAATATGCGCCTATTACCCTGGAACACCTGAAGAGGAAGTGTAGAAAGAGAGGAAGGGAAATAGTAAGAGATATAAAATGTATAGCAAATGCTAAAAAAAAAAAAAAATTATGATTTGCATAGATTTGATCTAAAAGATTTTTCCTAAAGTCCTAAAAGTAGAACCAATGGAGAACCAAACCAAACACATGGAATAAAATTAGGCTTGCTTACATATTTATCAAAAAAATATATTATATTATATTATATTATATTATAAAGGCAAACAAATATTATAAAGGCAAACAAATTAAATTGATTAAATTTAGAGTTACTGTATGTTTAGAGAAAAAAAAAAAACACTGTATTCCAGCATAAAAACCTTCATAAAATCCTATCTGTGAAACATGGTGGTGGTGGTACCATGTTTTGGGCCTGTTTTGCTGCACACAATAATTGATGTAATCATTGATATTCTGAATTAGATCAGAAAATATTAAAGGAAAGCTTCAGGGCATGAGTTGAGCTGAAACTCAGGGTAACGTGGGTCATGCATCAGGACAATGACCCTAACCAGACAATGAACAGTTAAAGAAAAATCAAGTTCAAATCAAGTAACAGTCCGATCTTAATCAAGTACAAATATTGTGGGTAGGATTTCATTCTCTTTTTCTGCTTACTTTAGATGTGTGTGGAAATCTGGACAAATTTTGGGACAAATTAATCTCGATCTATAGATGAAATTTATTAAATCTCGAGCACATTACCTGTTTGTGGGGAACGTTGGGGCGGCTTGTGTAACCAGAGGCCTGAGGCTGGGTCTGAGCAGGAGGCGGGGTTTCCACAGGGGCGGGGCCAGTGACGGATGAAGAGGTGGAGCTACAGCGAGAGCGATTCGAGTATCCCGTCTGAGGGTGATACACTGGAGGGAGAGATAGAGAGAGTGTAAGTAATGAAGCTGATCGGTGAGTGTGGGAAACGCTCTCTCTTGTGCACAGACATGCCAACACCACAGATACCTGATCCAAAGGCCATGATGCTCGCTTTCAGAGGATCCAGTTCATGAGTGAACTTAACAGCTTTCCCAAGATCCTCATCATATTTCCTCTCACTCACAAAGTGCTGAGGAAGAGGAGAGGGAGAAAGAGGGGGAAAATATTATATTTTATGTTCAATTATGTGAGAAAAAAAAAAACAATGACTTTAATGACTTAATAAGACACTCATAGATATTAGTATAAACTGTATAATAAAAAAAGACAAAATGGATTTTTGCACATGCACTTACCTTGATGTCTGCTCGCAGTTCTGTCAGCTGCTCCTCAGACATGGAAGCAGATTTGTCGGTGAGCCTCCTCAGCTCCTCAGCTCGCTTCTGACGCTTGTCCAGAACGACCACTAAACCAAACACAAAATAAATAATATTTAGACATTATAACACACCACTTAGCACCAGGAGTAAAGCAGCATAAAGTTATCCAAAAGCAGTGTGTAAAACTGGTGGAGGAGAACATGATGACAAGATGCATGAAAGCGGTGATTAAAAACCAACCAGGGTTATTCCACCAAATTATTAATACTTTATGAAAATGAACTTGTTGTTTTCTTTGCATTATTTGAGGTCTGAAAGTTCTGCATCTTTTTTTTGTTATTTCAGACATTTCTCATTTTCTGTAAACAAATGCTCTAAATGAGAATATTTTTATTTGGAATTTGGGAGAAATGTTGTCTGTAGTTTATAGAATAAAACAACAATGTTCATTTTACTCAAACATAAACCTATAAATAGCAAAATCAGAGAAACTGATTCAGAAACTGAAGTGTTCCTCAAGTACTGCCTATACTATACTCTATACTATCCTTTACTCACTTACTGTATACTACTCTGTGCTTGTCTATACTCCACGTATTACCAATACAACTTTATAGATCCTATATTCCCTTACACTTTTCAGTGTTTCCATGAACTCCATATACTACCCTATACTACCTGTGTTAACAAATTCTTCATTTACTACCTATTGCTACCTAATACCTATACCCTACAACCCTAATATAGGTATAGGGCAGCAGAGGGTACTATAAGTGAGTATAGGATCTATATGGCAGTACCGGTAGTATATGGACTATAGGGCAGTTTATTATAAGATAGCACAGGGTTTTACAGGGAAATGTAGGAGAGTAGATGGGAGTAGGGAGGGGGGTATGGGATAGTATAGAGTACTATAAGGGGTATATAAGTTAGCATAGAGTAGCATAAATTTAGTATAGGGTAGCCAGAAGAACATAGAGCTGATATGTTAAAAAATATATATTTTTCATTTCTCTTTTTCATAATGTAGCTTTAGTGAGATTTTTACCTTTTCACTCAGTAAAAGCATAACATTTTTGGGGATATTTTGTATTTTTTTGAGTTTTTATCCTTGTAATTAGTGTTTTAATCTCATTTCGAAAACTTTCAAAAACCTGTTGCACAGTAAATCCACTAGAGACAAACACTGAAGGATTCCACAAAACGACTGTAGTGAATAAGAGCACTCCATCAACACGCATTACACACATTATAGCACATAACCAGCAGGCCAATGGGGAGAGTTCCTCTCTTTTCAAAATAAAAGAAGACTGAAAAGAGAGCAAGGGGAAGAGAGAGAGTGTAAAACAGAGAGGGAAAGAGGGAGGGAGAGAGTGTAAAAGCTGAAAGCTGGATTACTGCAGGTTGCAGTTTCCTAATTGCACACGGACACAAAAGGGCCATTGAGGGAGACCTGACACCTGATAGTGTTTCCTGAGGCAAAGTCCAGGAGAATGGCCTCCTTGTGAGGTATGCATTCCTGGATGCATCATAAAAACTGTGAATTGGTGCGCTAGAATAACTTTTTAGAGCTCCTGAATTACAGTTTAAATCCACACTCCCACCATTAATTTTCTTTAGCGTTACTGCACTGTCCAATACACAGAAGTGATGGTGGAAAATCACCAGGGTTCTTCTGGTTCTGGCTCAGTTATGCAGTGGGTAGAAGGGGCTGTGACTCAGACACTCCACAGATACTGTTCACACAGTAAATTTATTTATACAGTCATATGAAAAAGTTTGGGCACCCTTATTTATCTTAATCATTTTAGTTCTAAATATTTGGGTGTTTGCAACAGCCATTTCAGTTTGATATATAACGGTCAACAATACAGCGCACTTTGCACAAGGAGAAGCTGTATGGGAGAGTCAATCCTGCAAGGTGGTCTGTGGATTGTCCTTGACTGTTCTCACCATTCTTCTTCTCTGCCTTTCTGATGTTTTTCTTGACCTGCCACTTCTGGGCTTAACAAGAACTATCCCTGTGGTCTTCCATTTCCTTACTATGTTCCTCACAGTGGAAACTGACAGGTTAAATCTCTGAGACAACTTTTTGTATCCTTCCCCTGAACAACTATGTTGAACAATCTTTGTTTTTAGATCATTTGAGAGTTGTTTTGATGAGCCCATGACGCCACTCTTCAGAGGAGATTCAAATAGGAGAACAACTTACAATTGGCCACCTTAAATACCTTTTCTCATGATTGGATGCACCTGGCTATGAAGTTCAAAGCTCAATGAGGTTACCAAACCAATTTTGTGCTTCAGTAAGTCAGTAAAAATAGTTAGGATTATTCAAATCATTAAAATAATAAGGGTGCCCATGCTTTTGCACCAGTCAAATTTGTTTAAAATTGGTTTAATGCACATTGCAGATTTTCTGTTAGTACAATAAACCTCATTTCGATCCTGAAATATTACTGTGTCCATCAGTTATTAGATATATCAAACTGAAATGGCTGTTGCAAACACCCAAATATTTACAACTAAAAATGATTCAGATTAATAGAGGTGCCCAAACTTTTTCATATGACTGTAGATAAAAGTAAAAGTGGCCCAAATCTTGATCTTTTGGTCAAAGTAGAAACAAAATTTGGCATTTTAAGTTCTATATACTTTTGTATGTAATATTTGAAATCTGATACATATTCAAATCAAACAAGTGTGACTTGAAAGTGCGAGTCTGAAAAAAGAGCATGAGTAGGAGGGGAAATGGATGACAGCAGTGAGTAAAGGTTTCAGTGGTGGAATAGTACGTATTTGAAGTAACAGACCTCACATATGTGGACTGTACTTGATTTCTCTGTTCCAATAATATTAGAAGGCGTGTGTCACAACCGCTGAGCATTTTTATTAGAGTTAAAGGCTATGAGGGCACCACTGCAGAGTGATATTGCACATTGCTTTCTCCTGAATTCTCTAGTATGCCATTTATTCTTCTTTTTTGGGGCTTTTTATACTCTCTCTTTTCTTTTTATATAATGTTCTTACTTGTAAATAATATCCATATTAGATATTACTGTAACTATGCACATATTGCAATTCTTTGCAATTATAATTAGGTACTGCTTTATTGTATGTTGTGGTGAGGAGCAAAGAAATAATTTAATTGTACAAGAAACTCGTTTCCTTACTGTACAGAAATAACGATAAACTCTTTGAGTCTTAAATCTAAAAAACAAGATGTTTGAACAAACCGTGCAAAAGACTGCAAAACTTAAGTGGTTGTGGCCTTCTAAGAATAACATGGCCTTTATACAAAAAGCTTAAATGTATTCATAGAGGTAAGCCCAGCTGCAGACAACGAAACTCCTAAATAGCTCCCATGATGTTGGAGATAATGATGAAACCAAAACTTCACGTGAAGCGCTTCATTTTAGAGCATCAGTTTAGAAGCATGAACTGTAAGCATAGTGATTGCAATAGTCACACTGCAGGATGTGTGATGTCACTTAAGGCAAATAAATTAAACACGTCATGTTACAATGTTTTGATTCTTGACACAAGAAGAAGATACACAGCGCTGTGTCTGTGTCTGTGTGAGTGACCGGCTGCTGCTGCCTGAGAAGCGTGAGGCCTCCATCCACATGGTTGGGCACGTGCTTGTAAACGTGAGAATGTGTGGAAAGCTGTGCTCCTCAGTCCAGCACAGTTTTGCAGTGCAGATATTTCCAGTTACAGCAGAATTTTCACTTTTAATCCCAAAATAACAAACGCTCTTATTTACACTTTTAAAAAGACATTTAAATGCCTGATTAAAGGGCCGATTACTTTTGTTTTACTGTTTTTCTCGGGTTTTGAGAGCTCGCCGCTGGTGGGGACGGGGCTGGTGACGTCATGTGTCCTGCATTGTTTCATATTGCGATATATATTGTTGGAAAAAAGAACATTTGCTATGTAAAACTTTTCCAATATCGTGCAGCCCTAGAACAGACTAAACTAAATATGAGATTTGATGAGATGATTGTATTGAGCCATTTCTAACCGAGAAGGAAAAGGTGGAATGATGAAACATGAATTTTAATACTCACTAGCTTCAGCTTTAACTTTATCCATCTCGGCCAAAAGAGCCACCTCACGATCCATAAGACTGTAAAACAAAAAGAGACAAGAAAAAACAATGAAGCACAGTACTTTTAATATCATTCACAGGAAAGATAAGAAAAGAGGTTAAGACGACTGATTATCTTCAGTATTTAAAAATAATAACCTTATAAGAAACTTTACCCTGAGATAAGGTTAAATTCTTCAAGATTGTTTGTTCCCTTATACCAGATAGACACACTCAGCTAATACTTTGAGTGCTGTACCTTTACCCTCTACCACTCTTAGCTAAGCATCTAAAAGCCCCTAAATATGGCTTTAAAGACAAAAAACTACAGCTGTGTGTATAGCACATTGTAGATTATGAATAAATTGTAGAAAAAGAAAGTATTCAAGGATTTAAGGTGGAAAAAACAGCAGTAAGTCAGTCAGACCCAAGGTTCAGAGAGTGTGAGTGAGATAAGGTAAACAGATTAGGCACAGTGATGATGCACAGTAACCTCTGATCTGTCGACACACAAGTAGAAGCTGGTGTCTATACCTCAGATAGACAAGCAAGAGTATGTACAACATACATATCAGTCATTTACTTTCAAGGAAAATGAAGAAAAAAAACATTTTACAGCTATAAACTCTAGTTCTGAAGTATAATCCAGTGTCTGAGGAGAGCTCCGTGTCGTCTCTGAGTTTCCCCGTGGCTGTGTTAATGTTTACAGCAGCTCAGCTCCTCATATCAATGCAATGTTTTGAATCTTTGATTCCAATCTGCACTCGATTCCTGAACCGATTCATTCACACAACAAGTCGATTCTGCACTAAACCCATAGTGTTCCTCAAAGTTCCTCAAAAGCTTCCAAACACCAGAAAGATCACATGATTGATGAAATATTAGCAGATTTTTAAATGTAAACGTCTCCTAGCTTTTAAATGCCTTATTTTCTGTTTTCCTCTGCTTTTCAGCAATCGAGTAAATCCAAACACTGAACAATGACTTTTCCTACTTTTGAATAAGTTGATTGATTTTGATTCCAAATTCCATTCCAATTTTTGTCACACTGCAAGGCGCACCGCATTATAAAGTGCACAATTAATAAACTTCTATTTTCCGTTCTATTTTCTGTATTTTCTTATTTACTGTAAGCTTAGATTTCTAGATTTCCACTAAAGCTGGAGCATTGGCATTAGCAGCTAACCGCTAGTAAATGTAGTCTTCATTTTAAGTCAAAAACATATTAATCATCACATTGTTAATCTTTAGTTTTTTTTTTCTTTTATTATTACTAAAAAAACCAAATGTGTTTAGTTCAATGTTCAATCTTCTATTTTTCCATTAATTTCTGATGTTTTAGGTTTTTGTTGTGGTATCACTTCAGAATCTGTACTTAGATATTTAGGTATTACGACAACAGTAATGGGGACACCACCACTAAGAACATTATCAGTAACATTAACAGGCATTCAATGCAGCAGAATGATTAAGACTTGCAATTTCTGATTAAAATTAAGAAGATATTTGCCAGAGCTCCAGTGTACTGTTTGGACAGGTAGTCAATGTGCTCACTTACAAATGGTTATCCTGACATGACCCAAAAACAAAATCAACAGGGGGTAGTTGGCAGAACATTTTTCCATATATATATAAAAGGCAAATAGAACATGCAAATGGAAAAGTGCAATATGGTCAAAGGTAAGGTGGGACTGCCGCAAAGAATTCAACACCTGAACACGGCACCGATCATAAAAAGATAAAAAGAGATTATTATGTAAAGTGCAAATGTGTGTAATATGTAAAAACAGAAGAGACCTTAAATGTAAAAGAAAATGGGATTATAAGACCAAATAGGTAAACAAAAAAAATAGGGGTGAGCGATATGGCCTTTTATGGTATTTTCATGATAATGATACTCTTGGTGATATGTCAAATCACTGAATTAAAAAAGTAATTTCATTATTGCATAATATATAATAAGATATTATATCAGATTTGTAACAGAAATCAATGATCCAGAATGTCATGCTACTTATAATAACGCACTCCATACATCTCCATACATCCAGGATTAAAGTAAAATAAAATAAGTAAAATACTGGACAGATATAATACTTAATTTTTAAACATGATTTTTAATACACTTGAAGTATATTGTAAACATGCTACTCACATTGTGCACACAACATAAAGCTAAATGCATTTAAAATGCACATTAGTGTAGTTTATTTCTATTAACACAATGTATAATTTATGGAATGTATATGGAAATACAGAAAAAGTATATTTAACATGTATTTTCATAAAGTATATTAAATTGAAAATGTATTTTAGTATTCTTACCCTAATTTAAACATACTTCAAATGCTCTGAATTACACTTCCTTTTCACAAGGGTGGTCATAATATTATGCTTGTGATAAATATAAATATATATATATATATATATATATATATATATATATATATATATATATATATATATATATATATATATATATAAATATATGGATAACTCACCAGCTCTGTAACTCAGCAAAGGTCTGCTTCATCCTCTTGATGGAGGAATCCATCTCCTCCTTCACCACCACTCTGTACCGCGTCAGAGACGCTGTACACCTCTGCAGATCCTTCACCGAGCGATCAATGTTCGGTGCTGAGAGAGAGAGAACAAGAGAGAAAGAGAGAGAGAGAGAGAGAGAGAGAGAGAGAGAGAGAGACATTGACTCATACGTTTTTATTTTAATTCATATAAACCAAAATTATCTCTATTGCATCATACCCATACAACAAAACGGTAAATTTCGGATTTCGTCCATTTATTTTTATTTATTTTCTACATAGTAAATGAATAGTGAATTGATCTACACCAGGGGTGTCCAAACTTTTTTTGTTAGGGGCCAGAAGGAGAAATATATTTGAAGTCACGGGCCACAGACTCTATAATAAAACAAATAATGAAATATACCACTTTAAATAATACATTTTTCCTGATTATTTCATTTACACACCATTTTTTACACACTTACTATTTTTATCTCTGACAGTGTTGTGTAAACTAAGATTTTTCAAATTGATGTTTAATTTCATGATGTCTCTTAATATTAAACTCCTTAATTACGGCAACTTTTAGACTCTTTGGCCCGTTTTTCTGCGCTAGAAATGCGCACCCTCTCCACCTTTAGACTCTTTGGCCCGTTTTTCTGCGCTAGAAATGTGCACTCTCTCCGCTTTTAGACTCTTTGCCCCGTTTTTCTGCGCTAGAAATGCGCACCCTCTCCGCTTTTAGACTCTTTGCCCCGTTTTTCTGCGCTAGAAATGTGCACTCTCTCCGCTTTTAGACTCTTTGCCCCGTTTTTCTGCGCTAGAAATGCGCACTCTCTCCGCTTTTAGACTCTTTGGACCGTTTCTGACACCTAGCGTTCAAACTTTGAATCTCACATTATAAAAACCTGCTTAACAGCGGGCCAACTTTCATTCTATTTCTAAAATACCTCGTGGGCTGCTCCAAAAAAGGAAACGGGCCGCAAATGGCCCGCGGGCCGTAGGAACACATAAGGAATCATGTAGTAACTTAAATGTAAATGTTAAACAAACCAAAGTAGTGTCTTAAAAAGTGTTAAAGAAGTAAAACATAAGGCTGTGGTCTGAAACCATTAAGCCACAAGGGCCGTGACTATTATAGATATACAGATCGTGCATCTGAATGGGTCAGTAAGAGTTTAAATTCTCACTGAAACTACATTAAACTCTCAGAGCTCAAAACAGGGCAGTGTTGACATCTGGAAAGTTTTTTTAGCCTTAAAGAGTTTCCTGTTGTTAAATTGTCGTATATTATATTTAGAGTATATAAGAGCAAGTGTGATGTTGGTGTGATCTAGCTTTTACACCAGGCGTTCATTTATTCACCACACGCCACAGCCCAGAGAGATTATACGTTTTTGGATTGTAATCCAGAGGATGATGGATGATCACAAGCCATCAAACCAAGCTATTATAAACCAAGATAGTTATCCAAAAGCAGTGTGTAAGACTGGTGGAGGAGAACATGATGCCAAGATGCAGAAAAACTGTGATTAAAAACCAACCAGGGTTATTCCACCAAATATTGATTTCTGATCTCTTAAAACTTTATTTGAAGTCTTTTTTGTTATTTCAGTCATTTCTCATTTTCTGTAAATAAATGCTCTAAATGAGAATATTTTTATTTGGAATTTGGGAGAAATCTTGTCTGTAGTTTATAGAATAAAACAACAATGTTCATTTTACTCAAACATAAACCTATAAATAAACCTATAAATCATAGAAACTGATTCAGAAACTGAAGTGATCTCTTCATTTTTTGAGAGCTGTATATTTAATTAAATTCTACTAGGGCAGTGTATTGGCAAAAACTTTCAAATATGATACTCATCACAATACAGCGGCTATAATTCAATATATAGCAGCAATATATAGTAGCAATTAGTCTTGTTTAATATTCTAATTTTCTAAAACACTGATTTTGAGGATTTTATTGGCTGTCAATCATAATCATAAAATCAACAATAAAAGAAATAAAGGCTTAAAATAGATCACTCTGCTATATAGTATATGAGTTTCACATTTTCAACTGAATCACTGACGATAACTTTTCAATTATATTATTATTTTTTAGATGCACTAATATATTATTTATAACATTCATCACTACATTTTTGCATGCATGCAGTACACCCTGCTGAAACCAAACCCATACAGAGAAACCTCGCTGTTCTCCAGCACTGCCTATAAACTTCAATCAGCTTCATACCAGCTATTTCAGTCTGGGTAAATTTAGAATGGGGGTTTGAACGCCTGAGAGAGTGAGAGAGAGAGAGCGAGCGAACGAGTAGAAAACCACTGTTTTAATCTAAACAGTAAAAGAGGAATGGCTCAGAACAGACAGAAAGACAGTGTAGTGATAGTAGTAATAATAGTAGGAGTAGTAGCTCACTGTTATCAGTTAAACAGTAGTTACAGGCTATATACACATATGGGGAAATAAAAATTAACACCTTGAATTAAAGTTCATTTTACACTTCCTCATGCCTACAACAGCATCTCCACTACATAAAAGCAAGAATTGACTGTAGCTGAAAATATCACTAAGCTCATCTGCCTATCAAATGTGCAAACTGCTTTTTAAAATGTTTGGAAAAGGATAAAATACATTTTAAGACAAATAAAGCCTTTTTTTTCTTTTTAGAGAAACAAATGATAGTCGTTTGTGGGTGTGCACTGTTTTACAGTGAGTTTGAACGCATTCTCAGTGATAAATCCAGCTGCAGATGCTGGAACTGCTTGATAGCTCTTGTGATGCTGGAGGAGATGAAACTGAAACTTCATGTGAAGCTCTGCTGCAGCTCTTTATAGAGAATGAGACTCAGTTTAGGAGAGTGAACTCTTCAAACTGTCGGTTACTGATCAAGGTTTTGGTTTCGGCCAAAAAGTTTTAATTCAGTTCATTTTCTCAATATTCACACAGCATGCAAAAAAGTCCCAAATTAGATTTTCTCACCCAAATCTAATGTTTCTTTTAGGCTGGTCACACAATCGTCTTTTTAATGAACAAACTGAAACACGAAATATTTGGCTAAATACAAAACTCTAAACAACATGCTGCAGCTGCTGAACACAATCCTAAAGTTAGAGGAATCAAAATTGCATGGATTAAAGACATTTAAAGACAAACAAAAGACATTTTTTTCTTTTTAGAGAAACAAATAAGGTATTTTAAGACTTTAGGTTTTTAAGTAAGTCTGATCAGCAAGATCAGAATTTATTCTAAATTTATGTAACAGCAGCAGTGAGAAAGAGGTTCAAATGTTGGGATTGGTTGGACGGTTATTTAAATTGAACATTTTAGAAATACATGTTTTATGCATATACTGAAAAAAATCCTAAATGATGGAGGAAACACTGCATTTTCTTCTAAATTCAACTTACTATATAATTATTTAAAACATCCGTCAAATTATTTTTAGAGGTTTGTTAATACCAGGGTTCACACACTTTTTAACCAATAAATCTCCATCAAATTCAATAAAACCAAAAATCAACTAAAACCATAATGACAAAAAAAAATTCTTTAAGCCATATTTACACAATCCTCAATAATAATAAAATGAGTGTCAGATCCTGAGAGCTCTATTGTGTCGGGCTAAATTACTGAATTAACTCTGATCTGATGTATTAGTGAGCTCAAAATAGCTTTTCTCAGACAATAAATGGAAATACATGTTTGTAGATTGCAAATTTCCATGACTTCACAAAAACTGGGGTATTTTTATTTTTCCAAAACTTATCCAGGCCTGGAAGTTGCTATTTTTAAAATTATATGATTTTTTCAACCTGTGATATAGACATTTTATTTGGCTTTCTTGTCAGATTTTTGTGGCACAGAATTTTTTTAATGTATCGAGAGAAATTAAGAAATATATTGTAAAGATATAATTTTTTCCCATATTGTCCAGCCTTATTGCCAAATATTTGGTGCATCTCTAAAAAAAATGTAGACTTAGATATCTTTCTTTATATAAAAACAGCACAATACTGCTTTATTACAGGACTTTTATTATGAAAGCACTCTTACCGATCTTCTTGCCTGCGGATGACCCTTGCTGGCCGTCGTCTGAGGGTAGAGACGGGAATCCGGTGGAATTCTGGGAGCTGGTTGAAGGTCTGTGACGGGATTTGTTGCCTCGGGAGTTGTGTTGATGATGTCGAGCGCCATTATTGGTGCCTTGCTGAGGGGCGGGGCTTGGGGTTAAGCTCTTTTGAGACTCTACCTCTCCTCCTGCGAAATCAAATAAAATAAACATATAACATATGCCAACTATAGAACATTTTTTCCTAATATATGTTAAATATATTGTTATATGTCATATGTTGAATATGGCAGTTTTCTTAACATGTCCAAATTTAACGATGAATAAACAAATAAAATTATTGAAAAGCTTTTTGTTCTTCATTTTAAAGTTGTACTTTTGGAGAGGTTTATATATACACATATACAGATATGCCAAAAGTGCCAAAAAATTGTTTGGGGTTTTGATTGACTTAATCGATGAATGGAAAAATAAGGAACTTAAAAGTTGAGAGACCTTTAAATTTTAAAATCCGCTGATATTCCCTGAATTATCATGTGATCTGTGTTGTGTCTGAATGCTTTAAGGAACTTGAGAACATGATGGGTCAACTGCAGAGTAGACTCATTGCAGGAATAGGGTCAGGAATTGAGTGCAAATAGGAATCAATGATTCAAAACTTTTTTTAGAGGCTCTGAGCTGCTGTAAACACTAACACAGCTGCGGGAAAACCCAGAGATGCCACCAAGCTCTCCTTAGATACTGGATTATACTTCAGAATGTATGAAAACTGAGAAATAAAGCAATAAAAGACAGCTACATAAATTTAAGTATTAAGCAGAGAAAACGACAAGGTGCTGATTAGATGTGGTAAATGTGGTAGTTTTCTCTTATGTATGTTATGTCTGTATATATAAGCAGATTAGTAATGAATCTGACAGGTACCTGTGATGGAGAGCTCAGGTGTAGCAGGTTCGGATTCAAGTTCAGTTGCATCCAAGGAGGCGGAGTCTAGCTGTTCACTCAGGGAGTCTAGAGATTCCCCATCAGCACCAGCGGAACCGTTAGCATGGAAACCGTTTACAGCTGCGGCCTGATTGGGTGGGCCTGATTTGGAGGGGGCGGGGTTAACAGGAGCTTCAGGCTGGGGTTTGGGCTTCTTTTTCTTCTTGGGCTATAAAAAAATAAAAGGAAAAATATATATCATCCATTAATTATAAAATATCAAGAAAAATAAAAAGCAAAACAAATTAAAATTACTATTTTTTAAAATGAAGTTCAGGAAAGAGCCAATTTATGATTTTATTCATTATATTTTTACAGATTTACTTTTTATATTTTCTATTACAACTACAACACACAATGCAAAGACACAATGGACAGAACTTCCGAACTGAGGCATAAAAACTAATTTTAAAAATTAGGCAGAATCCCAAAGAAATTTTTTGCAGGTTTTTCCATTAATTGTATTATTGTCTTTTACCACTGCATACACTAAATGAATGAAAATGTTGTTTAATAAACTATTCAACAATTTAACATACATTTTCTGCTTTATTGGGCAAATTTGGTCCCTTCAAAATAATGGATGCAGTTATTATTTAAGTAATCAAAATATATTTCAAAGATCGCTGCTTTGAATGTTCTGCCCGAGCCTGACCCGTCCCGCAAACTATCATTATGAGCCCGAGCCAGATTTAAACCCCACATATTTGAGTAAATATAGCGCTAAAACTGAGCTTTATAAAACATTTTCTGGCCGTTTAAAGAGCAAAACCTGTTCAAAATGATGTTAATTAACACTACAACACTGAAGAAGCATATACCTATAGGCTTTTTTTTATTTTATTTTATTAATTTTTTTTTTAAACAGCTACTCACAGCGCTGCAAGTCAAATGCGGCTGTATGATTATAACATTTTAAGTTGTGCAATATATATATTTTTTTTTAACAGTTTGACTTCTCTATATTGTAATTATCAAGTCATAGCTTTACATAAAATAAATATAGCATTAAAAAACAGATGCTTAGGTCACAGACCATTTTCTTGAGCCAGATCTGACCCGGCCCAAGGAAAGTGATGGGAAATCTTGGCCCGAGTCTAATCTAAACTAATAGTCCTAATCTAGTCCTAATAAGTGGGTTGGGTAATTGGGCTTCCAGATTTGGGAGAAAACTGGATAAAAAAAGAAATTAATTAATTAATTAATTAATTAATTTAAATAATCTATAACTAGGTACAAAGTGATTTTTTTTGCAAGTACAACAGTTATTGTCTATGTAATCATACATACATATTTTATATTTACTTGAAACACGTAGATATGTCTAGAGTAAACGTAAAACAGAACTCAGGATGTTTATATATATTTATGTATATATTTGCAAAGATTATGTCTGCAGAGATCAAACCAGACGTTTCCATCAAACGTTCCAGTGAACTACAGCGTTCTCCTTCACCACAGCTCCACTACTTTACCTCACAGTACAGTGGATTCATTCATACAGAAACTCAGAGTTCACTCCTCTACATGTAGTAATAATTCTGCACACTCTGCACAAGCGTCTGCTCAGAGTATAATATTATAATCTCAGGCAGATATGTAAATGATTACGCCTTTGTTTGCAGAGGTGTAGTGGTGAATGAGGGACCTGTGCTGCTACAGACTGGAACCACAACCGACCTCCTTTCAATTACAATAGAATTTAACCCAATAAACTTTTATATTTAATATACTTTCACTGTAACGCTGTAATCACTGTAGATCAGGGGTGTCCAAACTACGGCCCGCGGGCCATTTCCGGCCCGTTTCCTTTTTTGGAGCGGCCCACGAGGTATTTTAGAAATAGAATGAAAGTTGGCCCGCTGTTAAGCAGGTTTTTATAATGTGAGATTCAAAGTTTGAACGCTAGGTGTCAGAAACGGGCCAAAGTGTCTAAAAGCGGAGAGAGTGCGCATTTCTAGCGCAGAAAAACGGGGTAAAAGAGTCAAAAAGCAGAGAGGGTGCGCATTTCTAGCGCAGAAAAACGGGGCAAAGAGTCTAAAAGCGGAGAGAGTGCGCATTTCTAGCGCAGAAAAATGGGCCAAAGAGTCTAAAAGCAGAGAGGGTGCGCATTTCTAGCGCAGAAAAACGGGGCAAAGAGTCTAAAAGCGGAGAGAGTGCGCATTTCTAGTGCAAATAAAACGGGGAGAGAGTCTAAAAGCAAAGAGAGTGCGCATTTCTAGGGCAGAAAAACGGACCAAAAAGTCTAAAAGTTGCCGTAATTAAGGAGTTTAATATTAAGAGACATCATGAAATGAAACCTCAATTTGAAAAATCTTAGTTTACACAACACTGTCAAAGATAAAGATAGTAAGTCAAGTAAAATGGTGTGTAAATGAAAGTAATCAGGAAAATGTATTATTTAAAGTGGTATATTTCATTATTTGTTTTATTACAGAGTCTGTGGCCCGTGACTTCAAATATATTTCTCCTTCTGGCCCCCAACAAAAAAAGTTTGGACACCCCTGCTGTAGATAATCTGCATCACTGTTTTTCTACATTTAGAAAGGACTTGACTAAGCAGAACGTCTTTGAAAGCTAAATTTAGCTGAAGATATGAACGTGGTGACGCAGGCCTCCACCCTCATGATCCTAATGCGTCACGGCTCCTCCACACACCTTCTTTTTACCGGTGACATTCCACTCCTTCAGGATCTCCACGGCACTGCCTGCAGGAAGAAAAAGAAAGCAGCAGGCTGTCAGTCATCACCGGCCTCTGGTAGTCAAAACAAAACAGCTTATACACAATTATCACATGACATTAGCTAAATTATACCTTTTAATTTTAATTGCATTTTGTATTATAATTTCTGTAATTCTATGGCTCTTACAGCAACACATGTGGAACTATTTAGTAAACTGACAAAAGAAAATATAGAATATGTTTTATATTTTACATTCTTCAAAAGTAGCACTCCTTGCTTAGATGAGTCACCTGGAACTCAGTTCACATGCTTTCAGTTAACAGCTGTGCTGAACTCATCAAGAGTTAATTACTTGAATTTCTTGTCTCTTAATAAAGTGTTTGAGAGCATCAGTTAAAGTAAAGTAGTGAAGAGGTAGAGTTACAGGTATACAGTGAATAGTGAATATTTGAGTAATGTTCTAATCCATGAGAACAACGTTATGATGAAACTGGCACTTATTAGGACCGCCCCAGGAAAGGAAGAGCAAGAGTTTCCTCTGTTGTACAGGATACGTTTATCAGAGTTACCAGCATCAGAAATCGCTGAAAGTTAACAGCTGCCCAGATAAGAGCATCTAAATACTTCAGAGTATTCTGTTTTGTTTAACACTGTTTTTAAGTTACTACATGATTCCTTATGTGTTCCTTCATAATCTGATAGATCACTTCACTATTCATTTACTATGTAGGGAAAAATAATATTGAATAAGAAGTGTGTCCAAGCTTTTGACTGGTACTGTATGTTTGCATTAAATAACATTCTTAATCTACAGTTTAATATAATTTTATAATAAAAATAGTATTATGCAGATGTTTGGACACCTTCAGCACAAATATATCTTCTCTTGGTTTTCTATGTGTAGTTTTTTCTGCAATTTCTAGAGAATTTTCATTTATTAAAACACATTAAAATGTATCATAATGTGCCTAATTTATCACATACAGATAAGGAAATCAAGTAAACAAAACATGTTAAAAAGTCATACAAGTGCTGGATGTTAATCTACAAAGATTTCTCCTGAAAAAAACGTTTATTTGGGGGAATAAAGCGCTTTCGTTTATTTACAGTAAACTTAGATTAACAATTATTTGTCTACGAGTGAGTTTTCAGAGAAGTTTCTCCACCACTAAGGCTGGGTGCAGGAGCATTAGCATTAGCCGCTAAATTAGCCCTGGGCGCTATCAGCTAGCGATGAAACGACGAAAGAGCTAGCGCTGCAGATAGCAGCTAATGCTAATACTGCTGCTCCCTGCCCTGGTGCTGGAGAAACTTTACTGAAACCTCACCTCTATAACTATGTACTTCAGCTTTCAGAGTGGCTTCACTGCTCCTTAATACCCGACTAGTAGAATTCATACATAAGGAGCACCGGATATATTATAAGGTGCTCTGATGATTTTTTTTGGAATATTAAAGGATTTTAAAGGATTTTAAGTGCATTTTATAGTCCGAAAAATACGGTCTTTAAGGAGGAATAATCTGGAAGCAATTTGGCTCTTAGTCTTTCTCAGTTTCATACGCTGCTCATGTAACAGGCGTGACTGATCTGAAACTGATCTGAAACCAGCAGCTTGTCTCTGAAAGCAGATGTATTCGGACAGTACCTTCCACGAAGGCCTGCACGGCCCGGTCCACACAGTTCTCAAAGTGCTGCAGAACCAGAACGATCTCGTTATTACTCTTGTTGGGAACGACTGCTCTCACTGCGCTAATCTGGAGAAAGAAAGAGCATAAGAGAGAGATATATAAGAACAGAGACAGTGATGGCTGTGTGTGTGTGTGTGTGTGTGTGTGTGTGTGTGTGTGTGTGTGTTATGGGGCTATAGGAGGGCAGCAGACCAGATGTAAGCCTGCAGCTGGGAGGAAATGACACATCAAAACATTACGGGTGGTGTTCCGACCAAAGTCGCATATAGACAGAGGTGTGAATCTCCATTCATTCCTCTGTAATTAGAAGTATAGATACTAGAGTTTAAAATACTTATGTAGAAGTTTCAGTATCAACTCAAACTTTGTACTCTTTGAATAAAAGTGTTTAAAAAGTACTGGATTTAAAACTACTTAAAGTATAAAAGTAAAAGTAATATAAGGAGAAAACAAAATCTATAATGACAATAATGTTAAAATATTAAAATGTTACAGTTAGAAATATAATTTGGGATGAACTAGGCTGTTCCCTGTTTAAGCTGCATGCATGCCCAATGAAAATTAATGTATTTTACATACAGAAGAATGTAAACATATTAAATTGCTTTGCAACTAAATATTACATATTATGCCACAGTTAGTTCAGAACCTGTAAAATCACTAGTGTGTGCTCTGTGTTTTTTTTATGCTATTAGCATAGCCACCATTTAGCTATTTTACATGTTTTTGCTAATTCGATGCTAAAAACTAATTCCTGTTACTTTAATTCCTGTTACTCAAAACATAAAAAGTAACAGGACTGAGTGCCAGTAACAGGACCGAGTGCCAGGAGTGATTTCTGTCATAAATATCAATTATTTAAACATGGAGTGAACCATTTCTTTAAAATAAAGACTTTCTTGAGAGAAAAATGAAAGGAATTAGTGGACTTCCTTTTTTAAACATGCTTTTTAAATGTCTAAAAGTTTTATAACCATCTTCGGATTAGAAATATTGTACAGAAAAAAACTAAAGATGCCCAAGATTGACCAGTACATGTTTGGAATAGTTAAATATATGTGTGTTATTAGATCTAGAGTTAAATCAAAAGGATAAAATGACCCTAAAAGATAAAATGGAACGGCCCTAAAGTTTGTAGCACATCCCACAGCTGTACTTTTAAGCATAGAGATACACAGTACGTTATTAAGTCCATGGCTGTTTTAAGGTATTTGGTGGTCCCAAGCAAAATGGATGGATAATTCTGCCTCATGATTGCTGAAAGTTCATATTTTGCCGACTGCAGGAAAGACGAACCTGGCTGTCTGGTAGGAGGCACCCACTTGAGGGGGATTCTGATGACAGTGCTGTTGTACTTTCCTGCTTTAATGGTCACATAATTTACAGGGGCGCTCACAAAGTTTGTTTTTGCTTTCAGTTTATCAACCAGTTGTAGGCCTGTCACAATAATTGCAATATCGATTTATCGTACAATAAATGAACATGATCTCAATCATTTTTGATAATCGTGATATCGTCTATTGTGTTTATTTGAATGTTTAGCCAGTCATGCTTCCATAACTGTGACTCCATAACATACACAAAGTGCGGCCTCTTTAAAAAGTGTATTATTACTTTTCTAGGCTATTCTGTTATCATTATATCAGTGGCATTTAATGGTTTGCTTGCCTTAGGGCCAAAGTGCAGTTCTAATTCAGTTCAGTTCGATAACATAAAACATCCTTTTCTGGGTTATTAGTTCGTGTGGTGCATGTATATAAAGGAACTTAAAAAACACGATCATGACAACAGCAGCAGTGTTTAGCGACTCCCACTCCTTTTATAAGCCTTCAGCCACTTATGAAAGTTCATAACCCAGAATAACCCCACAGGCCTTATACAACCTTTAAACTTGACCCGCAGAGCAGCCAGCCTCTCCTCACACAGCGAGGCGTTAATATCAAGCGACAGAACTGGCATGAAAAACAAATATTTAATACTGCCCATTAGCTTCTGTTTGATGTTTGGGCTGAGCCGGTGTTACTGCAGGACGTTTCTCTCAGAGCCACCAGGCTTACAGAGGATTACACTAAAACTCATTTCAGGTAATGATCCACATTATATAAACTCCAGTGTGAAGGGGCTGGACAATACAGCACTGTGTGAAAAAAAAAAAAACTTCATTCTTTGCTAATATAGAATGATATATTATTAGCTTTATTATAGATCATTTTTGCTAAAGTGTGCTGACAGTGGAACAGTGTCTGACTAGGGCTGGGTATCGAAATTCACTATCAAAATATCACTAACAGAAATGTCTCTATAGAGTACCAAAAGTTCTAAAACAATAATTTGTGCCAATTTTCAATGCAAAAATGCAGCAAACATGGAGAGCATGCCCAGCGAGGAAAAAACAACCGCAATAGTGCCCTGGTACTATAATAATGCAAGCACAAATGTGGTGAGCATGTTCACGTGATCATTCAAACTCCCTAACTCGCGCTCTCTCTCCCTAACTCGCGCTCTCTCTCCCTAACTCGCGCTCTCTCTCCCTAACTCGCGCTCTCTCTCCCTAACTCGCGCTCTCTCTCCCTAACTCGCGCTCCCTCTCCCTAACTCGCGCTCCCTCTCCCTAACTCGCGCTCTCTCTCCCTAACTCGCGCTCTCTCTCCCTAACTCGCGCTCTCTCTCCCTAACTCGCGCTCTCTCTCCCTAACTCGCGCTCTCTCTCCCTAACTCGCGCTCTCTCTCCCTAACTCGCGCTCTCTCTCCCTAACTCGCGCTCTCTCTCCCTAACTCGCGCTCTCTCTCCCTAACTCGCGCTCTCTCTCCCTAACTCGCGCTCTCTCTCCCTAACTCGCGCTCTCTCTCCCTAACTCGTGCCGTCTCTCCCTCCTTCTCTCTTGCGCTCTCTCTCCCTAACTCGCGCTCTCTCTCCCCAACTCGCGCTCCCTCTCCCCAACTCGCGCTCCCTCTCCCCAACTCGCGCTCCCTCTCCCTAACTCGCGCTCCCTCTCCCTAACTCGCGCTCCCTCTCCCTAACTCGCGCTCCCTCTCCCTAACTCGCGCTCCCTCTCCCTAACTCGCGCTCCCTCTCCCTAACTCGCGCTCCCTCTCCCTAACTCGCGCTCCCTCTCCCTAACTCGCGCTCCCTCTCCCTCCTTCTCTCTTGCGCTGTCTCTCGCTAACTCTCCTTCTCTCTCACGCAGTCTCTCACTCATTTGCACGGCCTCCTGTCATCTTTCACTTACTCGTGCTGTCTCATGCAGTCTCTCCCCAACTCGCGCTCCCTCTCCCCAACTCGCGCTCCCTCTCCCCAACTCGCGCTCCCTCTCCCCAACTCGCGCTCCCTCTCCCCAACTCGCGCTCCCTCTCCCCAACTCGCGCTCCCTCTCCCCAACTCGCGCTCTCTCTCCCTAACTCGCGCTCTCTCTCCCTAACTCGCGCCGTCTCTCCCTCCTTCTCTCTTGCGCTGTCTCTCGCTAACTCTCCTTCTCTCTCACGCAGTCTCTCACTCATTTGCGAGGCCTCCTGTCATCTTTCACTTACTCGTGCTGTCTCATGCAGTCTCTCCCCAACTCGCGCTCCCTCTCCCCAACTCGCGCTCCCTCTCCCCAACTCGCGCTCCCTCTCCCCAACTCGCGCTCCCTCTCCCCAACTCGCGCTCCCTCTCCCCAACTCGCGCTCCCTCTCCCTCCTTCTCTCTTGCGCTGTCTCTCGCTAACTCTCCTTCTCTCTCACGCAGTCTCTCACTCATTTGCGCGGCCTCCTGTCATCTTTCACTTACTCGTGCTGTCTCATGCAGTCTCTCACAAACTCGCGCTTTCTCTCACGCTTGCTGTTGTCTCTCCCTTTCTCACACTGTCTCTCCTTCTCTCTTGCACTGTCTCCCTAACTCACGCTGTTCTAAAGTCTCAGGCGCTCACTCGCTCTCGCTTACTCTGCAGTCACTTTCTTTCACTGTCTTTCACTAACTCACACTGTCTCTAACTAACTCGTGCTGTCTCACTCACTCTTGCAGTTTTCTCTCACTCTCTCGCTCACTTTTAAGTGATTTACACCACTAATATAATTTAATTTTGTTAATGTAATGCTGATGTTTTTTTAAAAACAACTCTTTAGGGATGTCCCCATCACATTTTTTGCTACATAGTAATTTGGTTCCGAGTCCTGATATAATGAAGTACAAAAAAAGAAAGAAAACATCTGTTAAGGATTTTAATGTTGTCTTGTCCCTTATCTGGTGTGTTTACATGGAGAGCGAGCAGAGTGTGTGCACTCATTACTCCTTCCAAACGATTTACTGCACTCCATCCCACATTAATGGTGCATAGACAACAAAATTACATGCAGACATTTTTTATAGTCAACGATGTCGATTACGTTGACTAATCATTAATATATATAAAGTCAGACCAATGAAAATACAGTAAAGAAACAGACCGGGAGGGCGAGGTTGTTTTTTGTGAAATTGATGCATTTTAAAAATAATAATTGTACTAAAATTAAAACAACTGACCACACAAACAACAGAAGCTCAATTACAGAGAGTGGAGAACTCTCAAAGTCAGTGAGTTGAGCTAATTTTAGGTAGTATAAGGAAAGTCACTGATCTCCAGAGCTCTGCCACATTCCTTCCAACAGTGCAGAACAGCAGAGAGGAAAAGATGAAAGAAAGAAAGAACGGAAAAAGGGAAAAAATTAGAGAAAAGAAGACAAAAAAACGATTCATTACCTTTTCCTTCATCTTCTCAAACGTTCCTCCTTGGGACATCACCATTTTGGAGTGTGTGTCGAACACAATTCCAGATGAATCTAAAAGAAAAGACAAAAAGAACAAAAAAAAGACGAAGCGAGAGAGAGAAAAAGCGTTAGGTTCGATTTGAGTTGAGTTGAGGGCTGAACTGTAAACTGTACCGTCTGGAGCATGACAGTCCCTGAGCATGACTTGGCAGAGGGGGGCGGGGGGTGTTTGGACTTCCCTCAAAATATTTAGGTCAAGAGAACAGCCCAAAAAAAGAGAGAGAGAGGGGGAAAAAGTAAGAGAAAAAAGGGAGAGGAAGAAAAAAAACTGGAAAAAACATAAAAAAAAAAAAGATTTAATGCTACTTTGAGCTGTGAAATAGCGAGATATACTAGGAAAACCTTCTATAACATTTTAAAAACGGCATTAAAACGATAAAATCAGCGAATCGTACTTGTAGTTCACTCGTAGTTTGTAGTTTAAAGCTCACAGCAGCAGATATTCCACGACTGGCTCGTCTGCGAAGCTAAACGTAGCCGTTTTACAGAAAACTGCAGGGATTCAATCACTTTCTTTCAGTTAAAGAGGCTGCAGACGCCTCAAAGAAGCTTTTCAGAGTCGCGGCGGAAAGTCATGCCAAGCCTGTACTTACCCACAGTCATTCTGAGACCCAACTTCTGCAAACAAACGTCTGCAGACTTCGTTCCATAGCAGCCCAAACCTCCTGACGCCCCCTCATCCCCTTATTCCCTCCCTCCCTCTCTACTTCATCCACTCGCTCGCTCCCTCCCTCCTTCTTCTTCTTTCTATCTCTCCCTCAATCCCTCGCTCCCTCTCTCCTTCACTCTCAGAGCGAGGGAGGGCAGTGTTAGACTCTGCTGGGTGATGCTGTAAAGCCCACGCAGACACTCTGTACCATCATATGGATTTAATGTAAATGCGAGGAGGAGCTGAATAGAGCTGCTGTTGGAAATGAAATGTTCTTATATTATTGCAGCTCCTGCTTATACCACATATCAGGCCTATAAATCAGATTCAAATACATAAAATAAATAGGCCTGCCTATTAAAGCTTAGATTCTCTGCCCAAACCCGACCTAATCTGAGGCCAAACCTGAACTCGGGTCGGGTCAGGCCGAGACTTACCATCACATTCCCTGGGTCGGGTCGAGATCAAGAAAATAGCATTTTTTTATTTTATATAAAGCTTTGAATGTTATAATCATGAAGCTCTGGGGCTCACACACACACACACACTTGAGCTCCTCCAACAGCTACACACACTCCAACAGCGCTGTGTGTAGCTGTTCTTAAATAAACATTTTTATTAAATAATAGGTCTATGCTTCTTCAGTGTTGCAATGTTAATAAACATCATTCTGAACAGATTTTGCTCATTTAAAGAGTGCTCAGTTTTAACGCCCTAATTAATAAACCCAAAAAAGTTGGTGGGGTGTTTATGGGGTGGGCTGGATTTCTTTGGGCTCTACTGCCTATTAAAATATTAAAAGGTTACTTAACCCCCTAATGTTTGCTGACTACACCCTCAGCTCAAATTTTAAAAAAGTTATATAAAAAAAATTAATATATATATATGTGTGTGTGTATGGTGATGTATGGGTTTAGGGGCTGGGCAGAAGGGAGAGCAGATTGGGCTGAGTGTTATGCCTCTGATTACAGTTTAGATCAGGTGCAAAAAGTCCGACTCGGCTCGACCCACCCTATAAACTGTCATTATAAGCCCGAGCCCGATTTAAACCAGATATTCTTTTATTTTAGTAAGTAGAGCATTGAAACTCTGCTATTTAAAAACTTTCTCTGACTGTTTAAACAAGCAAAATCTATTCAGAATGATGTTAATTAACATTACAACACTGAAGAAGCCCAGACCTATAATTTAAGTACAATGTTTATGAAGAACAGCTACACACAGCGCTGCACGTCAAATGTGGACAAGTGAAGGAGCTCATGTGTGCAAAAGCCCCACAGCTGCGTGATTAACATTTTTCAACTTGTGCAACTTTAAAAAACAACAAAAAAAAGTTTAATTTGTTACTTTGCTATATTATCATTATCACACCACAGCCTTATATGAAATAAAAGTAGCATTAAAAAAACAGATGCCTACATCCCAGACTGTTTTCTGAGCGTCTATATCACTGTTGAACCTGAGAGGGTGCTTCAGAGGCGACAATTACCACAATAAATGCGTTTTTTAAAAGGTTTGGAAATGTTTATAAAAATTTAAGCAGGAATGGTGCGTTTCATTACTTTAACAGGAACACATTTCAGCTATTCACTGGAAAATATATGGTTTAGTGGCTCTTTAATACAAAATTATTCACAGAATAATATAAAAATGTGTAAATAATGCGAGGCTGCACTATATATATATATATATATATATATATATATATTTTTTTTTTTTTTTTTTTTTAATGGACATAGAATGTACAACGCTAAAGGAAATTTTATTTATATAGCAATTTTTTTTTTTTCACAAAAGTTGTTAGAAAGCAGATTTACAGAGAAAACAGGTCCATGCCTCTTATTAGCAGCACCACAGAGATGTCAATTACTGTGGAACACAGTGGCAAGAAAAGACTCCCTTACATTAAGAGGAAGAAACCAAGACTCAGTCATGGTTCAGCTAAAGAGCAGAACTTCACATTAAGTTTCAGTTTCATTTTCTCCAATATCACTGGAATGACCTGACGGCTTCTGTGTCAGGTGGCCTCATCCCTGAGAATGTGATCCAGCTCACTGTAAAAGGGTCACGTTTTTCGTTCACGCCCATTTCTTTCATTTCTTTTCAAATGTTGCTGCTTTTGTTGCAGTTTGAGATGTTTAACTTAATCTACGAGCTCTACCACTCACTATCCCACCACTGAATCCCTCCCATGTCTTCTTCTTTACATATTACATTTAGCATGAATTCCGATCTGGCTGTTCAGAGTTGCATTCCCTCAAAATCGATATGCATCAGATTTTAATACCATAATAATAATTAAAGTGGCCCAAATCAGAACTGAAACTTGTTTTTGTCATCTGCACTATGTTGAGATTTGGGTCACTTTTACCTGCTGTGTAAATGTAGACTAAGTGACTCAGTGTAAACACTGCAAATGTCGATATCTGGCACAGTTATGTGTCTGTGCTTTTATGGAAGACATTTTTCATCAAATTCTTTTTGAGCAAGTTCTCAGAATCAATCCCAGCACAGTGGTCTGGCTGTGAACGCCGAGTGAGAGCCGGGTTCTCCATACTGAAACTGACGTACAGTAACGGAGAAACGAAACTTATCCTCTCAAACTCTGAGTGTTTAAAACAGCAGCGATAAGAAAACACAGACCCACGCACACCCAGATACAGCCATAAACCAGCTGACGCACCACTGCAATCAGCCGGTCAAAGACCAACAAACAGCACTGCTCAGATACGGGAATCTGCTGTACACAGAGAGACAGACAGACAGATAGATACAAACAGCAAGTCAGATAGAGACACAGACAAAAAAAACAGACAGAGTCAGACAAACAGAAACAGTCAGACAGAGACAGTCAGACAGAAAGACAGAGAGAAAGACAGAGAGAAAGACAGAGAGAAAGACAGAGAGAAAGACAGACAGATGCAGACAGAAACTGTCAGGCAGAAAGACAGACAGAAACAGTCAGACAGAGACGCAGACAGAAAGACAGACAAACAGACAGAGACACAGACAGAAAAACAGACAGAAACAGTCAGACAGAAACAAAGACAGAAAGAGAGACAGCAACAGTCAGAAAGAAAATGTCACAGAAATGCAGACAGAAAAACAAACACAAACTGTCAGACAGAGACGCAGACAGACACAGACAGAAAAAGTCAGACAGACACAGACAGAAAAAGTCAGACAGACACAGACAGAAAAAGTCAGACAGACACAGACAGAAAAAGTCAGACAGACACAGACAGAAAAAGTCAGACTGACTTTTTCTGTCCGTCTTTCTGTCTGCATCTCTGTCTGACTGTTTCTGTCTGCATCTCTGTCTGACTGTTTCTGTCTGCTTTTCTGTCTGCTTTTCTGTCTGCTTTTCTGTCTGCTTTTCTGTCTGCTTTTCTGTCTGCTTTTCTGTCTGCTTTTCTGTCTGACTTTTTCTGTCTGTGTCTGTCTGACTTTTTCTGTCTGTGTCTGTCTGACTTTTTCTGTCTGTGTCTGTCTGACTTTTTCTGTCTGTGTCTGTCTGACTTTTTCTGTCTGTGTCTGTCTGACTTTTTCTGTCCGTCTTTCTGTCTGCATCTCTGTCTGACTGTTTCTGTCTGCTTTTCTGTCTGCTTTTCTGTCTGCTTTTCTGTCTGCTTTTCTGTCTGCTTTTCTGTCTGCTTTTCTGTCTGTGTCTGACAGAGACGCAGACAGAAAGACAGACAAACAGTCAGACAGAGACGCAGACAAAGAGAGACAGAAAGACAGAGTTGCAGACAGAAAGAGAGACAGAAAGACAGACAGAGACACAGACAGAAAGAGACAGAAACAGTCAGACAGAAACGCAGACAAAAGACAGATGCAGACACAGAAAGAAAGACATTTAGACAGATACATACACACACACAGACATTCAGAAAGACAGAAAGACAGAGCCAGACAGACAGAAAGAGAGACAAAAAGACAGACAAAGATACACACAGAAGGACATACAGACACAGTGACAGACTGACACAGACTCAGAAAAATTGACAGTCAGAAAGACAGACCATCAACAAAAAGAGAAACAAAGGCAGGCAGACACATGGCCAGACACAGACAAACAGACAGATACAGACAGTCAGTAGAACAGACAGACAGGTGGGCATGATTACTCCTGGACTGAACCCTGGACTGCACTCTAACTCCTCCTTCATTTGCAAGAGCATTTAAATGCAAACTCGTAACATTTGCCAAACAAAACCAGCACAGGTCGACTCCACCGGTCACTCTGTACTGATTCACAGCTGATAAATAACGCTTAACATAATCTATTAACCTTCATTTATTACCTCAGTCTGATAGGGAACTCCCAGCACAGTCTAAATACCTGAAACACAATCATCACAGGCTGGCACACTTGGTACTTTTAAAGTACAGTATCTGTAATGATCCATAATGAATTATCTTTGAGTCTTTTATATATTAAATCAAATGGAAGCAATATCACAAGCGCAAGACCAATATTTAAATAGCACACATCTCAGCATCACAACAACAGATCAAACAATAAAAGAATAAAGTGCACCTTTAACAGCATGCTTTTAGCAAATCAATAGATTTAAACAAATGCTACCATCTAACCAACAGTATGCAACAGTGTGCAATGAGAACCCAAAGAATATACTGTACCAAAACCACAGCTTTCACACACACACTGTGCAATAAGCCCAGCTGCAGACACTAAAACTGCTTAACAGCTCTTGCAACTCTGAAGAAAATGAAACCGAAACTTCATGTGAATCGCTGCTAATTAGAGCTTGAGCGTCAGTTCAAGAGCATAAACTTTTCAGACCAAACAAATAATTAAAAAAAGGGTGAAGAAATAAAAAAATAACTTATTTCAGGAAGAATTTGTCACTTGTCTGCTTACAAGAGCAGATCAATCAGAATTCAAATCAAGAATTTCTTCAGTATGATATTTGTTAGCAATTATCTGAAAAAAGTATTAGCATTTTTGAAAATTATAACTATTTAGGTTGTTGTCGCTAAAAGGCACGCGCTTTTACAGTAAGCATAAACACATTCTCAGAAAAAAGTCCAGCTGCAGATACTGGAACTGCTTGATAGCTCCTCCTGTGATGCTGGAGAAGATGAAACTGAAACTTCATGTAAAGCTCTGCTGCTCTTTATAGCGCATCATTGAGCATGAGTTCAGGAGAGAGAACTGTTCAGATCAATGCTGGACACAGATCACATTAAAAAACAGTGTAAATAAACAAAAAATGGTGAAAACAAAATGGGTGAAATATTTATCACTTGTGTGCATGGTGCACTGTTGCTGCCTTGCCATGTGTAATTTCTTCAGTATGACATTTGTTACCAACTACCTGAAAAAAAGGAAAAAAAGTACCATATTTTTTGGACTACAATGTGCAGCTAAAAATCATTTAATGTTTCCAAAAATTGTATGTATGTATGTATGAATTCTACCAGTCAGGTATTAAGGAGCAGTAAAGCCACTCCACTGAAGTACAGTTATACAGTAGAGTTATACAGGAGTTTTAGTCAAGTTTCTCCAGCACTAAGGCTGGAGCAGTATTAGCATTAGCTCTTTCACCATTCAGAGGTCAGTATATTGGACTGTAGTCTGTGTATTTAGCGTGTTAAAACAAGCTACTTGGGACGAACCGCTAGCTGGTAAGCCCTGGCTTACCAGAACACTGTCGGGCAGCATTTACTAGCGCTAAGCAACAAAATATTTAGGCCTATAAGCTTATTGTAAATAAATGGAAGCACTTTACTCACCCAAATAAACCGTTTTTTAGGAGAGAAATCTGTGTAGATTAACATCCAGCACTCTTTTGACTTTAAAAGAAAATGTTTTTTTTTTTTTTTTTTTTTTTTTAGAATACATTTTTTGCTCTTCCCCAGCAGCGAGACCTGCTGAATTAGAAAGGAAGCATGGCAAGACCCCTGTTCCTTACTAGTGGCTCTTAAAATGCACCTTATAATCTGGTGTGCCTTATGTATGTCCCATGATGTCACCAGCTCCGCCCCCACCCATGCGCTGTCTCGCGTCCGGACCGATTAAGAGCTGAGTCAGCGCCGAGCTCTTAAAACCAGAGAAAACAGCAAAACAACAACAGTAATCAGCCCTTTAATCAGGCATTTAAATATTTTTTTTAAAAGGTAAATAAGAGAGTGTTCATTTTTCTTGGATTAAAAGCACAAATTCAGATGTAACTGGAAATATCTGCTCTGCAAAACTGTGTTTACTCCTAACCTCCCCCCCCTCGCGCTTCCCCTCCCCTTCGCGCTACTCAGGCAGCAGCAGCCTGTCACAGACACAGAGACAGCGCTGTGTATCTACTTCTTGTGTCGAGACTTAAAGCGTTGCAACATGACGTGTTTGACTAAATTGCCATCATAAAGTGACATCACACGTCCTGCGATGTGACTATTGTGCATGCACACATCGCGATGACTATGCTTAAACTATATATCTTGAGGCTCTACCTTATAGTGCGAAAAATACTGTACTTCTGAAAAATAACAGCCCTCAGCGATTTGTAATAAAATGCATTGTTTCGCATCTCATACTCCCAACCCTGCCAGAGGAGAGGAAATGCACCTGCTTTCAGTGAGAACCTGGCCTGAGCTGAAGCTGAGCGAGGCCTGGAACAGATCCGTGTTCAGTAAGAGGAGAGCGCACAGTGCTGGAGTGTATGTGAAGTTGGAGCGAATGCTCCAGATCCTGGAGGAAGCAATAAAAGAGGGATTACTGGCCTGAGGGCGTTCAGAGCGTTGCGTACGTGTAGCACTCCGTTTCATTACACGCATCATCTTTCACTGCTGTTATTGCCCGCGTTTCCAGGTTAACCGCGCCGCTGTTGTGGCTCAGAGATTGCCCTTTAGCACTATGCTAAGCCTGTATCAGCATGCAGATCCACTTACACAACATGCAGAACCTGGACTGGAGAGCAGGCTGTCAAACACTGAGCTTACTCAACACTATAAAATAACCTCCATCAGCCAATCAGAACTCGTGCATCCTTTATAAAGCTTTCAAAAAATATTTTCTTTAGATCAGTCAGCGGATGCTCTCTAAAGAGAATTAGAAATGTGGTTCACTGTATGTAAAACATGAGGCAGTAAGCATCAATTAGCCTAGTTTAAAATCATTAAACCAGCTGGAACGTAAAATTTATGAAAAACACAACCAGGGGCAACACAGCATTCCCGATCACAGGTTAAACCTGTGTGATGATCCGAAATAATGCAAACCTAGAACCTAGAAAAAAAAGCCAGAGTTTTGTTAAATAAACTCAGCTAATCTAAATATCCTAGCCCTGTACAGCCCATAGCCCCGCTAAACCCAGCTGTTAGCATTGCAAATAACTGGGCAATAGTGTGTATATATATATATATATATATATATATATATATATATATATATATATATATATATATATATATATATATATATATATATATATATTTATAATATATATATATATTTTTTTTTCAAATATTTAGGAAATTCTTAATTACTTTTATAATTATTCTTATTTTATTTTATTTATTTTTTAGTTCTTAACGCTACATAACTGATAATATGGGTGGGCGATACGGCCCTAAAATAATATCATGATATTTCATGGTATTTTTGGATAATGATACGAGATATGACAAAACGCTGAAAAAAAAATAAATAAATCTAAAAAAACTACTGCAACAAAATGAAAATAAAATGTTATTATTAAATACGATATGATATGGCATATGGCAAATTGTCTCAGAAGTCAATGATATCTCCATATATCCAGGATTAAAAAACAATAAATGATACTGGACAGATATAATCTGTCTCTAGTAGATATATAATGGGAAATGAGAACAGTGTAAATTTTTCTTTTGCTAAAAACAGCAAAAAAGAGATAGGGGTGGGTGATATGGCACGATATTTCACGGTATAATATTGTTCATGATATTGAAAAATGTTGCCAATATTACTGCATCTAATACGATATGGCACACCCTTGGTGATTATGTACTGTAGGGGTCGGCAATTAAGTTTGGCCGTGGGCCAGATATTTTCCAAGCCACAAAAAAAATTCTGTTTTGCAAAATAAAGTGTAATGGGAGGGAGTGCTGCTACAGACTAGTAGCTCTCCAGCCCAGAGGGTTGTTGAACCCAATTGCAGAACAGTTGAATTTAAGCAGGTAAATGCAAGAAAAATAAAAAAAAATAAAAAAAAATAAACACACTGCTGCTCACACGGGATTAAACCCGGGTCGCCACGGTCGCAGTCCAATACAGTACCACTGCCCCGGCTAGTTAATTGGGACACGGTCGGGGAAAAAACAATATATAAGGATATAGGGAGCCCAAAATATAGGTGGAAAAACGAGAACGTCCGGAAACTAAAGTCACGCCAAGCGAAACAGAGAGACACAGGGGAGGAATGTAAACAAAAGCTCACCAAAGATTTTTATTCAATTGAATAAAATCCTCCAGATAAGAGTTCAGAGAGTTCAGTGTGTTCAGTGTTTGTTTTCTTGAATTCAAACTGGTTTTTGCTCCAATATGAATTAGATTATCAGATCATGATGAGGATCTGTGGGGATATTTGTGTGTAGTTGTGTGAGAAGGAAGCAGCTCTGAGTGACGGTAAGAAATTTAAAGTGTAACGGGAGGAATGTAGAGCTGTTCGTGAGAGAGGAATGTAGAAACCTTTGAAAAGAGAAAGCAGAGAACAAGAGGAAAGAGCAGCCTGCCCTTCATTATATTACAGTCACACATTTACCACCCCCACCACCACGCTAACCACGCCCGCCAACACCACCCAGGAGTATTATTACCCCAGCACCTGACACACAGCACCCTCATACCTCACTAAAGGAACAGAGGATCTGGGCATTGTGGACAGGCTACACAAACCAACAGACAACATACAGTAGAGAACACTCAGGTCACATGACTTACCCTTCTGACTGTTCTTCTTCGCCATAATCCACTTCTGTAAGAGCTTAAACGCACTTCAGTCTCTTATACTCGTCTGTTATCCTGGAAAAGAGCAATCAGCAATTAAACTCAAACAGGGCTAGAGTAATTTAATATCAATATACAGAAGCAAAATCAGAATATCATTAAAAAAAAGTTACTTTACTTTAGTATTTCTGTTCAAAATGTGAAACTCATAGCATATAGATGTATTACACACAGAGTGATATATTTTATTTTTACGTTTATTTCTTTTATTCTCAATGATTATGGCTTACAGCCAATGAAAAACCAAAGATCATTATCTTAGAAAATATTGGTAGTAATGGTTTGGGGAGACATGTCATCTGCTGGTGTTGATCCACTGTGTTTTATTATCAAGTATAAAGTCAGTGCAGTTTTGTTTTCCCACAAAATCTTAAAGCACTTCATATCTTACAGCTTCCCTCTGCTACTGACAACTTTTATAGAGATGTGGATTTCATTTTCCAGCAGGACTTGGCACACTGCCCACACTGCCAAAAGTACCAATTGGTCTTATATAATTTTCTAATTTTCTAAGACACTGATTTTTAGTAACTTTTCAATGATATTCAAATTTTTTGGAGATGCACCTGTATATCACAACATAAAATAATATTTTGAGTATAAAGTGCTTTGAAAACAAGCAAACAAACTTTAATAATCAGACAAATATAACCTGACTAAATACAATTAACGGAAAAAAAGAAATCCAAACCACGTTGGCCCTGTGTGGAAAAAGTAAAGGAACTTTTTGAAAGATGTTGTCCCGTTACATCTGGTGTAAAACTATAAACTAACACATAATTTCAGAAAAAGAACATTATACTGAACGTAAAACATGGTGGTGGTAGTGTGATGGTCTGTGGCTGCTTTGCTGCTTCAGAACCTGGAAAACGTGCTGTAATAGATGGAGCCATGAATTCTGTTCTCCAACAGAAAATCCTGAAGGAGAATGTCTAGTCATCAGTTTGTGAGCTCAAGCTTAGGTGTACTTGGGTTTTGCAACAGGACAATGACCCAAAGCACACCTGCAGGTCCACCTCTGAATAGATCAATTGGAAATTAAATTCTCATTTAAAAACTAATGATATAGGAATTAGGCTATCTTTGTCTAATATAAAAAAAGTGTTTAATAATAAAACAAAATGTGTAAGTATAACCAGCAGTTAGGTTGCTGAACTTCAGATCTCCACTGCTATAGCTATATATCTGTATCAGGTGTCTGTAGGGTTTTCTAATTCTTAGGTTGAGGATTGAACCCCTTTCCCTTATAACTCTGTTCCAAGGGAAGGGTTACAAATAAAAACAAGGGGTTCGGGAACAAAGGAGAAATGGGATTGGGCCAAAAATGACCTACTTCGGACACCTTTGCATCTTTACATCTATACCAACAACTATGTTTTAAAAAATTGCAAAAAAACACTGCAATATTTTTGTACTGTTCTTTTCCCACAGTCCTAATAAATTATTAAAATAAATAATCATTAGTTGCAGCTCTGCTTTCTACTGATTGAGTAATTCCATCTCTCACAGATTTTCCCAGATGTTCCTCCTCTCCTCTCCAAAACGCGTGCATGTAAAACTGAGGGCTCTGACTGCATTCAATCGGGTCATCTGAGGACAGCGAAGGCAAACTTCCACATCCACACTTGGACACAGTAATTTCCTCCTCTCTCGCTCTCTCTCTCTTCCTCTCACGCTCTCTCTCTCTCTCTCTCTCTCTCTCACACTCACTGACTTCTTTCCAACAAAATCCTTCTGGAATAATCTGGAAAACGTATAAAACATCCACATCCTTGTCTTTCCTTCACTATTCTACACTCCAGCACAGAGTGCCAATTCATATTTGGGTAAACAGTCATAGACACATACATATCTCCACACACCAGGACAATTTAGGGTATTCAATTTTTCTGGGCAATTTAGAGTATCGTATTTTTTAGACTATAATGCGCACTCAAAATTCATATTTTTCCCCAAAATCGACAGTGCTCCTTATGTATGAATTTTACCAGTCAGGTATTAAGGAGCAGTAAAGCCACTCAGCTGAAATACAGCATTAAAAGTGTGAGTTTTCAGTAAAGCTTCTCCAGCACTAAGGCTGGAACAGTATTAGCATTAGCCGCTAACCGTAGCTCTAGCTCTAGTTAATAGCGTACTGGGTAACAAACACTCAGGGTTCCTCTGTCTAGCGATATTGGATAGCATTTGCATCCCACTAGCGCTGCAGTTAGCGGCTAATGCTAATGCTGCTGCACCCAGCCTTAGTGCTGGAGAAGCTTCACTGAAAACTTACCCTTTCTGAAAATAAACAGAAGCGCTTTTTTCACCCAAATAAACCGTTTTCAGGAGATAAATCTGTGTAGATTAACATCCAGCACTCGTTCGACTTCGAGAGAAAATGTTTTTTTTTTAAGAATTACAATTTTTTTGTTTATTTAGGTGCTTCCCCCAGCTTCCCCATTCGATGTAGGCATCCTTATAAATAAAATAAAAGCTAATAACTGTTAATTTTAGCTCCCCATCACAAAGGACCTAAGAAATGCACAATAATAATAATTATTTGCTGCAGCTCCTGCTCCTTTTCTGAAGACATATGATAAAATTTGTCCTAAAGTTAAGTAGTTAACCAGCAGCAGCAGCAGTTAGGTTACTGAACTTTAGCGTATGAAGGGTTTCCCAATTCTTTGGGGGAGGATTTCACCTCTTTTCGCCCCTGTAACTCTGTTCGAAGAGGAAGGTAACTCTCGAAAAGAAGGGGTAGGGTACAAAAGAGAAATGGGTTAGGGCCTGAGTGTCATTCCTCTGGAAACCAAACCATTTCCACACAAACAAACCAAACATGTTATTTTTGAAGGCTTAAATCACACACAGACGGTAACCAGCATAGCAGATATCCTATTAAAATATGGTCTTTTTTATATCCTGCATTCACTAGTCTCAAATATATCAATATTTACAATAAATCGTGCAGACCTAGGCTCAGTACAGTAAAGCAGCTCCTCTGTCCCTTTAAAGCCCATTTCCTCTGCTCAGAACGGCCATAATGAGAATCAGACTTGCTTGAATTATGGTCCGTCTGGCACACATGTCCACAATCTGCCTTCAATACAGTGCTTGGAGAGCGGCATGGCCCCGAGCTCGGCCTGCAGTCGCAGCGGCTCGGACTCTTTGACTCATGAGCTGCTCTGGTTTCGTTTCTCTGGCAGGTTTCACTGCTGGCGTGGACATGAAGCAAAACACTCGTTAAACTGTTTTCTACTCGCTCTTAAACTGTGTTTAACTGAAACAAATAAAACATCTGAGATAAGTCAAAAAAGGAAGGAAAAATTATAAATTTAAATGTTCAGTCACTAAAATGGCTTGTTTTGTTTTATTCAATGTGCCTATAAACAGGCCCGTTTCAACAAGGCAAGCAAACCAATCATTTGCCTGAGCTGCCCAAGGACCCGAGCTGGCCCCGGGCCCCCAGACAACAACCAACAGCAGCTTTTATATTAAACTCTGTCTAAACAGAAGCTCCTTATATTTCAGGAAAAAGTGAGGAAAAGAGTAAAATATGAAAATTCTACTGAGATTCACTCTGCAGCTTCTATATATAAAAGATGTACAATTTCCATTATACCATGTGAAAATCACATTAAAACAAATTTGATTATTCAAATGAATCCAATTAACCTCCCAGCCCTATACTGTATGCAATTTTAATAAAATCTTTGAAAAAAGTACCCTGAAATATGGTAATAAATTACACTGTTATCATTTCCCAATAAATAATATCATTTACTAGAGACAGATAAAAAAAAGTATATGCAAGTATATGTCGAGTATCATTCATTTTACTTAAATTCTTTAAACTATATGGAGTAAATAATTAATATCACCACAAGTTCACTGACTTCTTCACATGGATCACTGACTTCTTTTCTAATCTGGTGAAAATCTCAGTTAAAGTTGTGTGAAATCACATTGTATGCAAGAATATCGTCAAAAATTATATTAAATATTCATTTCTGCGAAAATGTGTTTTTAAAATAATATTTTTTTCAAATTCAATGTTTGGTTATATCGCCAAGAATATTGTCTCAAATATACCCTGAAATATTGTGATCTACTGGCTGATACGATTAAAAAAAAACAACAACAACAACAACAATATAGTACAATTATAATATTTATAAAACACATATAATTAAGAGAAATGACAATGTGCGAGGCAATACAATACAATCATATTTATACAAATACAACCCATGTAATGATATACCACTGACATATATATGACAGCAATAGCATAATAATGAAATTGTACATTAAATTTAAATTATTTAAATAACAGAGCATGTAATTAATTAGATCATATTTTTTCAGATTTTTTTAGATTTCAGATTTATTTCTGATATAATCGTTCATCCCTAATTATATATATATATATATATATATATATATATATATATATATATATATAAATAAAAATAAATGTTTTATATATATATATATATATATATATATATATATATATATATATATATATATATATATATATATATATATATATATAGAAATATATGTATATATAGAAAGTTAAACTGTGATGTTTCGTGGCATTTAGTGATAAAAAAAAAAAAAAAAAAAAAAATGGTCTAATATTAAACATAATTATTAGTTGCCTGAGGGCAACACCATGCCATAGAGGGTTAATACTAAACATTAGAGTAACTAGACTAGATCAGCAGAGATTTACTGTACCTTTCTACATCAGACGCAGAGAGTCACTGCAAAGCTGCTATTCCCATTCAGAGCTACAGAAATCCTTCATTCAGTCACTTACGAGCGCTTCAGCTTAGCGTTAGCTCAGCATTTAAAGCCAGAGACTCTCCAGACTGAGTGTGTGTATGTGTGTGAGAGAGATAGTGTGTGTGTGTATGTGGGTCTCCACGTCACCTACTCCCTGAGCAAATGACGAGGAACCAGTAGCAGCGTAGAATACCAACTAAACCTGCCGAGCTTAGCTTTCTATTTCCCCGTTAGTGTCCTGGCAGCCTCAGGTGCAGAAATTTAAACTATGCCAACACACACCCTTCTTCAGTCTCACCTGTGCGTGCGTGTGAGCCAGAGAGTGTGTGTGTGTGTGTGTGTGTGTGTGTGTGTGTGTGTGTGTGTGTGTGTGTGTGTGTCTTTAGGGGAGGGAGGGCAGAGCATACTCCCAGCACGGGGACATCACCACCACACCTGTACAGACGTCACACACCTGTGCAGAGCTGAATACATGACGCCAGACGCCGGGCCTATATTTAAACCAACAGGAAAATGAACCGGCTGTTTAACAACCAGGAGGAGCACGCCTAATCAAACCCTTTCTCCTGCTGCTTTTTTACGTAACCAGCACAGCCAGAGACAAATTGGAGCACTTTCACACCTGCCTCATACAATGTGTGTGTGTGTGTGTGTGTGTGTGTGTATATATACACATACATACACACATACATACATACATACACACACACACACACACACACACATATATACATATATATGTATATATTAGGGGTGTCACGATTCTCTAAATCCTCGATTCGATTTCATTTTCGATTTGAGGGTCACGATTCGATTCGATTCTCGATTTTCTTGTTTTTTTTTCTTGTTATTATTTTATGCCTCATAAAATTTAAATAATATATTTATTATTATTATTATTATTATTATTATTATAAATATTATAAATATTATTATTATTATTTATTAAGATATATATGGTAATGCCATCTAGTGACTTTTTTTGGTAGCAACAGTGTGCACTATTAAAACAAGCAGTTTATCAGAGCTGTGTGTGGATGGCTGGTGAAACTGCTCATTACATGAAGCTGCAGTTCTTCATCCAACCACTAGTCGGAGCTGCAGCAGCACAAGCCCCGCTCTCTTCACTCAGTCACTACTTCAGTACAGCCCAGCCATGGGCTACAGGGCTCAGCCAGTCCGTTTTTACTGTTTCTGTAAACAAATAAAGGTTTTAACCCCACTAACCGGATAATACAGCTCACTACAGTTCATCTTTCAGCCCAAGCAGCTAACAGCAGCAGGTTAGAACAGCCGACACGGAGGCACTGCTCGGATTACATTATAAACAGGTCAGTTAGCGCGCTGCTAACCTCAGGATGTTTATAACTACGGAGTTTAGTGGACACACCACGGCCGCCAGGTAAGTCTTTTAAAGGCTACTGAAGACTATTAAAGGCTATTAGAGTGTAACCCCTGGCTCCCAGGGGTTACAAGAGGTTATTGAAAGCATTATTGGGGGGCAGAAATCAGTACAGGCTGGTTAGATAAGTGATGTGGGTATTGTCTTATAAATATTTACACATAACTTATATCTCTCCTGAAAAGCTTTTATTTTAGTCAGAAACACGCTTGTGTTTACTTTATCTGAGAGAAAGATGTTTTTTTAATTCAATGGAAAGCAACAGGTGTAGTCAATTATAAGTTTAAGATTTTTAATCCACCTCACTGTGATCTATAGTCAGTGTTCTCAAGTCACACTGACACACGCATTTCAGCGAGTTCACACGCTCTCACCTGCGCGCACCCACCCCTCCGTTAGATACAGATACAAAACCTGCGCGCCCAACCCCCGCCCCCCCTCCCCCGTTGGACAGATAAAAACAGTGATCACACTCCCGCCGACTGCGCTCATGCAGTGGCTATCTCTATTTAAATGAATAGGATGCGCTGTGTTGGTGCCGCGCCATTTGCGTAGCGCGCGCGGGAGGGATCGTCGATCCTCTTTTTGACTTCGATACTCGAGATCGTGACCTCATTTCGATTCGATTTCGATAAAATATCGAGATCGTGACACCCCTAGTATATATATATATATATATATATATATATATATATATATATATATATATATATATATATATATATATATATACACACACACACATACACGTCCATCTAGTGCACTTTCACACCTGCCTTCTTAAGTCTGGACTGGTTCTGACTTTTCAGTTTGGTCCGAACCAAATTAGCAGGTGCCGCAAACCACGTTTCAGATCATATAACATATTTGACCCAATCATGACCTATATGAACTATTCCAACTATCAAATATACTCCTGAGACTCCTGAGCTTAACAGCTATTCAGTTGCAGTTTAACCTGATTTATCACCCATTAACTAATGCAGTGTTTTTTTAATTGAGCTTCACTTGGCACATATCTAAATGTTGTTTAAACATGGAAAGTACTGATTTTTAGTGATTAAATATGTTATCTGTTGTGTTTGGGCACTTCTGGAGACAAACTAATTTGATTTTAAACTGTGTGAGCAAACCATTTTCCCATCTGCCACTGCACTTCTGTCCCACAGTACTTTGTGTAATGCAGTACTGTTACAAATGAACGATTAGTCGACAATCAAATTTGTAGTCGACAAATTTAAATAATCGACATTATCGATTATATCGACTAATCGTTGCAGCCCTATAGTCAAGTGACAGTGTTTTAAAAGTAATGTATTTTCTTTGGTGTCAGTAGGGGCAGTGATGGAGAAGTTTCTGAAAAGGGCCCGGGACAAAATCCAGACCTCGATGAAGACTTTAGAGTACAGGTGGAAACCAAAAGAAAGCAAAGACAGTGATCTTGAGGCAGTACACTGAAAGCTATGTTTCATTTGGATTTATGTACAAACTAAACATTTGACGCTTTAAAACAAGCAGACGGAGTAATAAGTAAGTATAGATTAATTAAGTGAGCATATTGTTATTTTATAACATTTTTGGTTGGCGGTGTGCTGTTGGATTTTTGCAATGCACAAAATGTGCCGTGGCTCGAAAAAAAGGTTGAAAAACTACTAATGCAATCTCTAAAATACGTGCAGGTCCAGGACACAGAACCTTCTTTTTGTATTTGCTGTCTTGCTTTTATTCCAGACAGGTCTGACCAATCAGCAGAGAGAATGCGCTCATATGGTTTGTTGTGGCTTCATTTGTTTTTCCTCCAGTCCGTTTGGAACGGTTTGGACTAGGGATGCTGCTATAGTAATCCACTGAAAAACCCTTCGATTAATCGAGTGATCAGATAAAAATATTTTTGCTTATTGATAACAATCAATAAGTATTTTGGTCCATTGGTCCAGATTGAGGTTCACTGCACCTTTTACACCTACTATTTTAGTTCAGACGAAACAATAGAGGTGTGAATGGAGCTCCATTAGAGGCGTAGTAACATACCCTGATAAAATAGGCCTCCTAACATTGTGTCAGATCCCTCTGGGAGCTCCGCTCCTGATATGTAGGTTGTGTGGATAAAGCCAATACAGGCTGAGCTAGAGGGTAATATGAACCTCGCAAAAAATAAATAAATAAATAAATAAAAAGAATAGCTGAGAAAAGGACAAAAAGAGGGGGGTGGTGGTCGTCTTCCATTTCATTCACGGGAAAATGGGCTTCTGCATTGTGAGGAAGTAGAGCCAGATTTAAAGGGGAATATAAACTCTTATTACACAAGTTGTATATATTGTAAATAGCTATATGTTCTATACAAAACTTTTTTTTTATGAAGCTCTGTACACACAATCTCGCCGGTTTCAGTCCCTTTCAGATTGAGCCATTTAAGGGCTCAGAAGCACAAAACTCATTATTTAAAAGTGTTTACATCTTCCTCATCTGCTGACTCACCACAGACATTAGGTACAGATCCCTCCTTAAGAAGAAGTCTGCTGGCTAATCCTGCTGTGTACTGTCTGAGGTTCTCAACCAGTAGGTGGGGTTCTGGAAGGGGTTGACAGGTAAGGGGTGGTGCTAAGGTGAGGTCACAATAAGGGGGCATTCAAATGGCTCAAGTTTTCATAATATTTAACCAAAAAGAAAGAATACAGTACTAAAAAGCTGCAGAAAGAAACACACACACAGTGATGTTGCAGAACCGTGAGCTTCTGGCAAAGTGGAAAGTTCTACTGACCTATTCAACTGAAAGCATGCAATTCCCCACTGCAGCACAAATTACCCGCACTAATACTAAACTCATCTTATTAAAACGTATAGGATTACTAAAGAGGTGAGTGAGCATCACTTCATACATCCTGAACATCCTCTTGCTCTGTACCAGTTAAGATAAAAATTTACAGTAGATAAGATAATAGATAAGATTAAATTAAATAGATAAGAGAATTTACAGTAGAATACTTTTTGGAAACTGCGCCCAGATCTCCTAGATTACATCATCAGTACGATGTGGGGTGAATTAAGGGTGACTGGGACGTGAGGTCAAAGTGGAGACATTAGTTATACAAGGTTTTCTTTCTCATATTGAGCTCTAGTGATTGTCAATCTGTTTTAACAAAAAATACATTTTAGCACAATTCATTTTATTTTTAACAGTTAAACTTTTAACAATAGATTATAGAAGTCAAAATGAAAGAATCAATGTAAGCTCATTGTTAGAGAGAGAAAATATGAAAGAGAGAATATAAAAAAAGAGAAAGAGAATTAAGAGAGAATTAAGAGAGAATGAGAGAGCGTGAGAAAACAAGAGTGAGAGAGAATGAGAATGAGAGAGAGAGAATGTAAGAAAGAGAGAATGAAGGAGAATGAAAGAGAGAATGTAAGAAAGAGAGAATGAAGGAGAATGAGAGAGAGAATGAAAGAGAAAGAAAGATAATGAGAGAAAGAGAGAAAGAGAGAATGAAAGAATGAGAGAGAATGAAGGAGAATGAAAAAGAATGAGAGAGATCGAAAGAGAAAGAGAGAGTGGAAGAGAGAGAGAGAGAAAATGAGAGAATGAGCGAGAGTTATGAGGGTTTACGATAAATTCCAAAATAAACAAAAGAATAAAAAGTAATCTATCTTCTGAACTAAGCTGTAGCTCTAAGAAAACAGTGAATTACATCAGGACCAAATGGGTAAAATAATTAACACCTTAAAAAAAGTTGTTTTTTTCCAGCAATGACAAAACAGCTCAGATTAGGGATTATCTGAAATTAGTGATGTACAGAATATTTGGCAACCGAAAAGATTGGGCTATTTTGCAACGACAAAAGACGTAATGACCTCTTCCCAAACGAGCAGAAAAGCCTGGCTTGTCTTCACTGTGAAGATTCTAGTTTAAAAACGGACAATTTTGCTTTTAATTTCATAGAAACAGAAGTGAATGAAACCACAGTGCATATGTTCTATACAGACGCTGGTCAGGAATCTGTATAAAGGCTGGATGCTTAAAATAGGTTTATTAATCTATATCTAGATGTAATTGCACAGGAACTGTTTCTCTAAACTACAGTTCAGACTAATTTAGCTTCAAAGCCACTCTAAGCCACGCAGTAACCAAAAATAACTTAAAGCCACCTGAAAATAGAATACAGACCTAAAGAAACTTACCATAGCATAGGGCACAATCATTTACACTCAGTACTCAACCAACCAACACAGCAGTAAGAGCAGCAACCAATCACATGCAGCATGCTCTTAACCGGAAACAACACCAGGCACCGAGGCGTTGACCCTGCACAGAGTGCCAATACATATCTGGGCATACAGTCATACACACACACACACACACCCACATACACTCCACACTCCAGGGCAATTTATAGATAACCACAGGATATAACTGGAAACTCCACCCAGATACAGACTTGAACCCAGGACCGCAGCGCTAGAAAATGAATGTGCTAACCACTAAGCCACCTCACCACCAATTCCACCCATTTGGTAACCAAAAGTAACCTACCAAGACACTGATTGTGCACAATATTTAAAAAAAAAAATCAACATATAATAAAAGCAAATAAATCTACCACATTAGTGAAGTGCAAAATGTATAGTGTATGCTTATAAACTTCAAACACAAATAATTACACAAAAAAATAACTTAAAACTGCACAGTACATATAATAGGCTGCTTTGAAGACAGAATACGGTTATTACCACAACATCACGATTTTTAAAAAATACTTCTGTCACGATATGTATTGTACGATACAATATAGACAATTTCTAATATATCGTATATACAGGCTTTGCTATTATCATACCATTCATACAAATAAGGGCACAACATATCCACCCATGATAAGCCACTTGCAACACATCTTAAGAATGACAGCTCAACATCAACAAACTACAATCATTGACTTTTACAATCCACATAAACTGCCGTGAACAAGTATTTGCCCCCTACATATTTTAGTTTTTGCTTTATTTGTCATACTTAAATTTTTAGATTATTAAATAACTTTAAAATCAGACCAATATAACCTAAATAAACACAACAATCATTTTTAAGTGAACATTTTTTAATTGAAGGGTAAAAAACTAACCAAAGCAAATTACTCCAAAAGGGCATGGACACCTCATCCAGAAGGTCACAAAAGAACCCAGAACAACATTTAAAGCCAAGCGGCAAGTCCACCTTGGAGACAAAGGTTTTGGTGTGACCTAGTCAAAGTCTGATTGATTGAGATGCTGTGGATGATCTTAAAAAAAATCCTCCAATATGTCTGAATTAAAACAATTCTGTAAAGAAGACTGGAACAAAATTCCTCCATAGAGATGTGAAAGACCTGTTACCAGTTATCAGTAAAGCTTGATTGCGGTTGTTGGTGCCAAGGGTGGCACAACCTTTACAAGTTATGACCAGGTTGGTTTGGATTATCATTTAAAAACTTCTTGAATGAGGTTATATTAGTCTGATATTAAGATGTGTTGTATGACAAATTAAACTACTGTATTTGGATGGGGTTTAAAATGCACACAGTGCTTATAAAGTTTAAATCCACCCAATGAGATTTCATTATTTGCCTAGAGTTAGCTAGATTTGCTTTCACCACCACCCTGTCACTCAGTCATGTCCCCACCTGTGCAGGTAGCTAGTATAGATAGAACTTGGCACTATGAGTCAATGTGTCTGCTATTGAAGATCTAATCAAAAAGCGAGAGATGGAAAGAAACATATGGCCTCCAGACAGACATCATACATGCCATCTCTTCTGCTAAAGGTTCTTCACTAACTCTGTGGCTCTTACCTGCTTTTTCAATCTGTAAGAGCTATAAAAGAAATAAAAGCCAAGACGTTTTTGATGAACGCAGTGTGCCTACATCCCACAAAATCCTATAAAGTCTGAGACTTTTCTGAGAGAGAAAACAGCGTACAGTGGAATTCAATGTTGTGACCATAGTGTCTAAACTGCATCCCCTTTATCTCAATAGAGCTTAATTATTTAGCACATCTACTGGGGCTCAAAGCGGTTTTACTTCAGAATCTAAGAAGTTATGGGTAATAATTATAGTAGTACTGCAGTAATATAACAATAATATAATATAATAATTACTGCAGTTACAAGAGTGAAGAACTGAAGTGTGGGTCTAACAGATTAAACATGACACAAAAATAATTTAATGTTACAAAATTACGAGTGAAAACCTTAATACTTTAGCAGATCTGGGGTCATCTGGTGCACCACTTAGAGAATATATGAATTGCAGTTACAAGTTACAAATCAGTTACAAAACATTACCTTGCTAGCCTTCATAAAACACATAGCTACAACTAAACGCACTGTAGTAAACATACTAGTGCATCTCAAAACATTAGAAAATCACTTAAGTTAAACTCATTATATAGATGTATTACACACAGATTGATCTATTTTAGATATTTATTTATTTTATTGTTGATGATTATGGCTTACAGCCAATGAAAACCCAAAAATCAGTGACTTAGAAAATTCCAATATTACACCAATTGGTACTTTTGGCAGTGTGGCAGTGTGCCAAGTCCTGCTGGATAATGAAATCTGTATCACTGTTTAAACAGAGGGAAGCATAAAGTGCTGTACGATTTTGCGAGAAAACAAAACTGCACTGACTTTAGACTTGATAATAAAACACAGTGGATCAACACCAGCAGATGACATGTCTCTCCAAACAAACCATCACTGATCATCAGTAAATTTTACATTTTATTTGCAAATCAAGGGATCAGAGTCTGGAGGAAGAGTGGAGAGACACACAGTCCAAACTGCTGCTTGAGGTCTAGTGTTAAGTTTCTACAATCAGTGATGGTTTGAATTTCTTTTTCCAGCAGGACTTGGCACACTGCCCACACTACTAGAAATACCTATATAATATTCTAAGTTTCTAAGACACTGATTTTTGGGTTTTCATTGGCTGTAAGCCAAGATCATCAACGATAAAATACATAAACGCTTAAAATAGATAACTCACATTTTCAACAGAATTACTGAAATAAAGCAACTTTTCAATGATATTTAAATTTTTTAGATGCACTAGTAAGTTAGTTAGCTGGCTAGTTATCAGCCACGTAGCCAGCTAGCTCAGCTTAGCTTAGTTTAGCTTATATAACCTAGCTGCATTCATTGTAATAGCTTACGTTAGCTCTCTAAGCTAACTAGTCCGCTAAGCTAACACTTTTTTTCTGCTAACGCTTTATTATCTGAGTGTTTTAGCTTAGCTAAGCCTTATTATGCCATTTTTGCACTAGAAGGTTGTATATTAGTTATAAAGTTATTTAGCTTTTAGTTAGCTAGCTAGCGTAGCTAAATATTCCAGACAATTGGCTATAGCTTAATAGCGTTATCTCATGTTATCTTATCTAGGTAGCTTCACAGTACCGTTAGCGTATCTTAGCAACAGCTAGCTAGCTAGATAGCCTACGCTAAACTAATCTACGCTAAGCTAATCTACGCTAAGCTCTCTAGCTAACTAAATAGGCTGACACGTTTACAGCTGGCTAAGCTAGCTGCTAATATTTATTATTTATTAGAGAATTTAACTAAACAGCACGAAATTAACTCAAATACAACTAAAATACGCTCGTAACTCATTTTCTGGGTCCTTAATTTTCTGGTTTTCGCTCTAAATAATAGAGAATGCAACACAGTTAGCTTTAGCTAAGCTAACCTAGTCTAACTAACAGGTTACAGTGTTTTTGTGCTACAGACAAGGTAGCGGAGAATTCAGAATACAGCCACAATTTAGTTTAACTATAATTATAGTATTTAGAAGCTATTTAAGCTGTTTAATTTGTATTTATTAGGTTCGGTAACTAGCTAATTAGCTAAATAATGAGTGTGCACACCATAAAACAGCTTTAATTCAGCATCAGCGGGGTTTAGATGGATCTGCCCGGGTTCAGGAGAAATAAGAGCTTACCTGTAGAGAGAGATCAGCAGAGTCCTGCAGGCTGGGTTCTCCGTCTGGTTGGTGTTATAGAGGTGTATACGCTCAGCTGTAGCCTGTGCTGGACTGGGCTTGGCTGGAGCCTGGCTCTGTGCTCTGTCTCTCGGCTCGGTCTGTGTCTATAGCCGGTCTGTGCTGCGGCTGCTGCTGCTGTGCTGTGCTGGCTTGCAGCGTCACTTCCGAAGATCCTGCAGACTCTGGACATCAGCCCATAAGAGCTCCAGACCTACCTCTAAATACTGATGCCATATGTATAACTGTAAATATGTTTAGGTTATATATAACATAATACAGGATATACTGATCCTGACAATTGTATTGCTGTGTAGTAATATTTATATTTAAGTTGCATACTACTGTATAGTATTTTAAAGGATTGATAGTTCAAAGTAAATGCCTTCTTAAATAAAATTATTTTGGTTCCACAATGACTGAATAATCAACTGTGCTCATCAATAACATACTCTGTCAGTTTACCTTCACAAACAACTCTAAACATGAATAAAGACTTTACCAACTACCAACTTTACCATTAATCAGAGAATTAAATTGATCCTTCAAACTACCCATTTAGTTCAGTCTTCATAGGACAGTATTTTATTTTAGTTTAATAAAGACTGGCATTAGGGGGTTAGACTTACCTTTAGATACTGTACATATTATACATTTGATAATAAAGTAATTGTTTTGTATAATAAGTCGCTATTTTTAAAAAACGGTAATTTATTGTGTAAATAAGATATTAAGTGATTGTTTTTGGATAAACGGTTATTATTGTTAGATACTAAGTCATTATTTAAAAATACTAAGTAAATATCTCTAGATAATCTGTTATTGTTTTTAGATACTAAATACATATTTTTAGATGCTAAGTAATTATTTTGGTATATTACGTGATTATCTTTATTATTTTTAAATAAATAGTCATATTTTTAGATACTTAGATACTTTAGATACTTATTAGTAATTATTTTAAGAGACAAAGTTAATATTTTTTAGAAAATAAGTAATTATTTTGAGATAATGAGTGATTATTTTTAGATAAACGGCGATTATTTTTAAAAACTAAGTAGGTCAGTAATAATTTTTGGAATACTAGTTATATTTTTTTAGAAAATAATTAATTGTTTTACATTATACGTCATTATGTTTTAATCCATATTAAATAAAGAAAAACACTGACTAAGAAGGTGTGTCCAAACTTTTGACTGGTGCATAATAATATACGAATAAAATATTATGTTTTGTATATTATTTTAAACAGTGAACGGTATTTTATTGTGTTTTTTATTTTTTGTTTTAAATAAACTCCTCCCTTTCCCGCCACGTGACCGGAAACCCCACATGTGGAAGATGGCGACTCCGTATGTAACGGATGAGTCTGGTGAGCGGAGTGTGTATCTGTATCTGTATCTGTATCTGTGGGTAATCGATAGCTGTATTGGTTGTGTGATGGTTATGATCAGGATAAGGGCTGTACAGTAATGGTGTGTGTAAGATGGTTATGATCGGGGAATGGGCTTTGCAGTATTGGTAGAGGTGTGTGTGTGTGTAATCGATAGCTATATTGGTTGTGGGATGGTTATGATCAGGCAAGGGCTGTACATTAATTGTGTGTGTGTATGTGTTATGATGTTATGATGAGGGTAAGGGCTGTACAGTAATGGTGTGTGTGTGTTATGGTTATAATCAGGGTAAGAGCTCTACAGTAATGAAGTGTGTGTGTGTGTGTGTGTAATGGTTATGATAATAGTAAGAGCTCTACAGTAATGTAGAGTAAAAGCATTTTAAAACTTACAGTACTCTTACTTTTATACTTTAAGTAGTTTTAAAACCAGTACTCAAATCCCAGTTGTCAGCTGCCGGAGCCCTGAGAGAGCACAAATGGTCTTGCTCTCTCTGGGTGGGTACAGTACAGTAGACAGCGCTCTTATCTCCCCTCATCACTCCTAGGGTGATGTAGATCAGCACAAGGCTGCGTCTGTGAGCTGATGTATCAGAACCGAGTCGCTGCGTTTTTTTCAAAAAGAGGCAGAGTCTGACTTTACATGTGTCGGAGGAGGCGTGTGCTAGTCTTCAGCGTCCTGGTGTTGGGGCATCACTAGTGAAAATTATTGTGTAAAAAGCTTAAGTTGATACTTCAACTTCTACAAAAGTATCTTAAACTCTGGTATCTATACTTCTACCTACTGAGCAATAAATGGAAATGAATACTTTTCACACGTTTGTTTGTTTGTTTTTCTCTCAGGAAAGTACATTGCTGCTACACAGCGGCCGGACGGGACCTGGAGGAAACCTCGGCGGGTGAAGGAGGGATATGTGCCGCAGGAAGAAGTGCCGGTGTAAGTTTATAGCATCAATTTAGATTACATTTTTAATAAATCAGTGATCTGGTTCTTGTCCACCTGATTTGCATCCTTAATAAAATTAAGTGATTGGCTTGATTTCGTTTTTGGATTACGTTTTTGAAATCGCGACCAGCTGGGATAATAGAAACAACATCCAGTACTCAATAAATAATTAAAAATATACACACACCAAATATATTTATCTTTTTTTGTTTGTTTTTGCACTGGTAAAAGGATAAAACCTGTAAAACATATATGCAGGTGCATCTCAAATAAATAGAATATCAATAAAAAGTTACCAACACCAGCAAATAACATGGCTCTCCAAACCATCACTGATCATCAGTACATTTTTTTCCAAAGAAAAAGAGAGACACACACAGTCCAAGCTGCTCGAGGTCTAGTGTAAAGTTTCCACCAATCAATGATGGTTTGGAGAGACATGTCATCTGCTGGTGTTGATCCACTGTGTTATATCAACTTTTATAGAGATGAGGATTTCATTTTCCAGCAGGTCTTGGCACACTGCCCACACTGCCAAAAGTACCAATTGGTCTTAAATAATTTTCAAATTTTCTGACACTGATCCATAATCTTTAATCATAAACAATAAAATAAATAAATGCTTAAAGTAGATCACTCTGTGTTGAATCTAAACATCTATATAATATATAATTTTACAGTTTGAACTGAATTACTAAAATAAAGTAACTTTTCAATGAAATTCTAATTTTTAGAGATGCACCTGTAATAACCAGCCAAATTCCAGCTGGCAACCAGTGCCTTCTGTGGAATATGGCAAAAGTCATGGGACAGAAAAAAAAATAGTAGAAACATTTACTCCACCTAAATCAGGAGTTCTAACACTTTGCACTGGGGTGGAAAAAGGGTAGTGACAGAATAAAACACGAAAATCTGTGTCTGGATCAAGTGTAGCAATTATTTAATTGGAGAAAAGACAGAATACATTACAAAGCATGCATTCAAGTCTCTCCCCCCCTACAGCCAACATCTCAGCGTATTTGTACCTTTTGTATTTTGTACCTGTATCTCCAGTCACAATTGCATACATGATTAAGGAATAATTTACCCTCCTTATTGATTATGAATCACCTTAATCAAATGAATCATCATCACAGCACCATCTAAATTGTATGTTTTTCTCTTTTTTTCTCTTGTTTCTAAACAGATACGAGAACAAATACGTGAAATTCTTCAAGAGCAAGCCGGACCTCCCCCCTGGCATGAATCCAGAGGATGCGGCGGCAGCTCGGCAGCAGCAGGCGCCCGGTGGCGGTGGTGGCGGGGAGAAGGAGAGCGAGACGGCCGGTCTGTCTAAAGCGGCCAAACGCAACATGAAGCGCAAGGAGAAGCGCAAGCAGCAGCAGAGCCAGGGTCAGCAGGAGGAGTCTGAGGAGGTGGAGGCGCTGGGGAAAGATCTTGAGAAGGTGACGGTAGCTTCGGCGGAGAGGAACAGCACTGCTGCCCCTGCCCCTGCCTCAACACCTGCCTCAGCTCCTGCCAGAGCACCTGCCTCAGCTCCTGCCACCTCCCCAGCCACAGCCCCTGCTGCTGCCGCCGACCTCTCCCCCGCAGCCGCCGCCGCCGAAAAAGCCAAGAAGATCAAGAACCTGCGCAAGAAGCTGCGGCAGGTGGAGGAGCTGCAGCAGAAACTGGACTCGGGAGAGCTGCAGAACCCTTCCAAGGATCAGTTGGACAAACTGGGCCGGGCCCAGGCTTTACGAGCCGAGATTAAGCAGCTGGAGGCGGAACTGTGAAGAAAACTGCCTCGGAAAAAAAGATTCGAGATTAGAGGCGAGGAAGGAGAGGGTTGGGTTTTTCAGTTTTCATTTTTTTCATTTTGGTGTCGTTTTTTTTTTGTTATTGTTGTTTTCTTCGGAGGCTGTAGCATCCATAGACATCTTATGCATAGACGCCGCATACTCTGCCTCCTGGAGTGTCAGCGAGGCGGCCATATTGGAGGAGGCAACCCTGCGACCCCAGTGCATTAATTAACACTGAGGAAGGTGTTTAATACACCTGTAATAATCACTCAACCAGTTTATACCTGATTTTCACACAGTTTGATTTGTTACAGACAGCAGAGATATAAGTAATGATTCAGGACGCTGTTACACATTACAAATATGTGCTTTCCTGCTAAAATTCTTTGTTTTTTGCTCTTTAACAAAGACAGACATATGGAATGGCATATTAATAAGTGTATAAATTAATTGATTTTATAATTATATGTACGGACATACACACACACATAATACACACACGCACAGATGCAAAGAATTAAAGATTACATTACAGTAGTTTTCAATTTGTTAAAATCAAAGAAACTTGTCATTTTAAGTGGTCTCTTATTTTTTTCCAGAGCTTTATACACTTATTAATATGCTATACCATTTGTCTGTCTTTGTTAAAGAGCAAAATATAAAGTATTTCAGCATGAAAGCAGGTATTTGTAATGTGTAACAGAGTCCTGAATCATTACTACGTCTCTGCTGTTTGTAACAAACATAAAAATAGGTGTATTAAACACCTTCCTCAGTGTAAATTAATGCACTGGGGGTGCAGTGCCTCATTGCCTCCTCCAATATGGCCGCCATGCTGACACTCCAGCTCCAATAGATGGGGTGTGAGTCCATGCGGCGTCTATGTATGTAATGTCTATGGTAGCACCATGTACTGTACTTCTGAATCTAGGATAGACCTTCATTTGTTACAGGCGACCTCACTCACTCGCTCTCTCGTTCTCCCCGGGTTTCTTCTCCTCTGCTGGTCCGTGACGTGAGGATAAGCTGACTTCTTTTTATAAGCGTAATTAGTAGTGCTCTTTATCGCTCTTGACCTCGTTTTTTTGTCGTATGTCCTCCAGAGCAGCACTGCTGAAGATGATGATGATTTTTTTTTGTGTGTAAAAGTAGCTGAAGTGTAGTTCTGCAGCTGCGAGATGGACATTTTTGGACTTTTCCTTCAAAAAACGGGAAGAATTGGGCCACCATCTTTTTGACTATCGCCCCTAATATCCTGTTGTACAGTTCAAACCTCTCACACTACCTTCTCCACATGATCCAGACTGACGAATGAACTGATGAGGACTGAGAACTGAGGACCACTCTGACCGTTATCATCACTACGATCGATTTCCTTTGAGGACGCAGGACTTGCGAGGACTTTAAATAACCGAACGCCACAGAATGTCTTCATTTTCTTCATTTTCATCCAGTACAGTATATAGTATACAGCAACTCCAGGAAGCTGCTTGTGAATCGAGTATGAATCAGCTCAGCTGTGGTGATGGACTAAAATAAGAACGTCAGTATTGAACACATCGGTCGAGCCGTTTTTTTTTTTTTTTTTTCTTCATTTTTGGAGCCGTTTTATCATGTATGTTTGTTTTTAAACTTTACTAGTTGTCACATATTGAGCAGTAGTGTTCTATTACATTAAAGAAGCAAAAAAAACTTTTACTGTCTGTTAGAGGAATATGTTTCTATTCTCCATCACTGTCACAGATTGTGGTCTGAAATGCATTTTTCTTTCTACCATTAAAATGTTGAAGCCCTAAAGTACACTCTAAAAACAATAATGCAGTCTGTCAACCCAGACATTCCTGCAAACCCTTGTTTTTCAGTGTGTGTGTAAAAAATGCAAGTTGCCATATTGTCGTATTTCTAATATCCCACCGGCTACACAGGTTAGCATCATATAATGACGTTTTACTAATATACTTCCTACTATAGGGCATACAATACACAATATACAATACAATATATGTTGCATATATATATATACATACAATATATGTTGCAATATAAAACACAACAGGATTTTTTTTTACTGCATAGATTTCACCCTTAGTCAGTTATTATTATTATTATTATTATTAAGATATGAGCATGCACAAAATAAAACATTTGTCCAAAGTATGAATAACAAGAACTCCAAAATTACAAAACAATGCATTTAAATTATTCTTTCTTTTCACTTAATTTTTAGTTGCCAACTATATTGGTGCATCGCGAAAATATTGAGTAGATTTAATCTCAGTAAATACATATAAGTATTTATTTTGTACGGAATGGCAGAACAGTTATAATAGGATATTTTTAATTATTTGGCACTGCACTTCCTGCGATGTGAATACAGCATATGCATTTACCATTATTAAGGCCATGCAGAAACTATATACTGTGCAGCCCTATTATACAATGTCATTTAAAAAAATGTGTATTTGTTTGCATATAGACCAGAATTTACACTCCTATAAAATAAGAAAATTGAAGGATTATCAAACAACACCACTAAAGTCTTTTTAAAAACACGTGTAGTATTCAATTTTAATGTTTCAAGTAAAAATGCTGTAATAATTTGAATTAATGGGATGGCAAATATAAAAAAATGATGTAGATCAGAGTTTTGAGTGCTATAAAACAGGAAAATCAAAGGGTTATCAAATCACACCTAAATTCATTAAAAACTCATTCTCATGTATTGAGGATAAATACGTTAAGTAAAATCACTGTATTACATTTTAGAGTAATGGCAAGTCAAAATTAGGAAGAAATGTCTATTTGTTTTAAATAAACCAGAATTTTGAGTTCTATAAAGACAGCAAATCAAATTGCTATCAAATTAAACCATTACATTCTTAAAGATCCCTTTTCACACTAATAATGATATAAGTATTAAGGTATATAGGCAGTGTTCCAAGTCCTGCTGGAAAATAAAATCCACATCTCCATCCAAGATTTCTATAGCAGTATAGAGTGAAGCTGTAAGATATGAAGTGCTGTAAGATTTTGTGGGAAAACAAAACTGCACTGACTTTATACTTGATAATAAAACACAGTGGATCAACACCAGCAGATGACAGACATGCCTCTCCAAACCATCACTGATCGTCAGTACATTTTACATTTCATTTATAAAAAAAAATCAAGGGATCAGAGTCTGGAGGAGGAGTGGAGAGACACATAGTCCAAACTGCTCGAGGTCTAGTGTGAAGTTTCCACCAATCAGTGATTTGTTTGGAGAGCCAGGAGCAGCTTTCACCAACACATTCAGTCTCATCATATCTTGGCTCCAATTAGCTTTTAGAAAAGTGGATCTGTTCTCAGGTTAACAGTTCAGTATTATGAATGCAGCTGGGTATCAGATGTGTCGGTAAAGTGATTCAGCCGTTTGATGAGTTTTTCCACTTAAGCTGTGGGTTTTATATAACAGTTAAAGTTGCTGAGACCATCACAAACACATGGACTAGTGATTATCATAAACACACTGGATGATGTCATGTCCTGTCTGTATGTGTGGGACAGGAAATAGCTGTCCACTAAAACACAATACGATTACTCAGCTTTCTCTCTAAATCATTATATAGCAGTCTTGCCTTTAAATAACACTTGATTTTACACTTTAGAAGAGAACTCTGGTGTAAAATGGACTTTTGTTGTAGTAAAACATGATAAAAGTTCTTATCTTTGATGAATAGCACACCTCCGTTCTCCCATAGCGTTCAGAGATCCAGAAATTTTAACAGTTGTACAAACACCCTTCAGACTGGGAGATACGGGGCATAATTTATCCCGATAAATCGCTTTTTACACCGTTATCCAGCTCAAAGTAGCTCCACACCTCCTCGCTAGAATCCGGAGAGCTCTGACATTTAAAACGAGGCATTAATAACTTAAAAAGTGCACAAGAAGCTCATTAAAAACCACTGCTTACTTACTATAACACTAGCTTCAGCTCCGAGCGCCACCATTACTGTACTGATAATAACATAGACTCTGCATAGCGTAGCAGCCGGTGCCAGGAGGCAGACTATGTGGAGTCTATTTGTTCCGTATCATCCAGTCTGAAAGGTGTTTGAACAAACTGTTAAAATTTCTGGATCTCAGAACGCTGTGGGAGAACGGAGGTGTGCTATTCATCAAAGATAAGAACTTTTATCATGTTTTAATGGTCAATTTTACACCAGAGTTCTCCTTTAATTGCCAATGCTATAAATATTTGCATACAGTTATGTGTTAGATATGCAGTTACTGTATATAAATGACAATACACTGGGTCTTTACACCAGAATAGAGGGTGTAAAATAAAATAAAAAATCCCCCACTGCCGTATAAAAAGCCTTTTAGAGGCTACTTTTGGGTAGTTTACCTCTTGGTGCTCGTTACTATCTTGCACCTTGCACAAGTCTATTTTCACTCCTTTCCTCCTGTGCATCGTTTAAATAGCAACAGTGCTTGTGAATATATTTACACGTCTAAATGTCTGGCGTATTGCTTGTTTATCTTAGCAACAGAAAACACAGGTGCACCACTGACTGAGTTAAACCCTGACAACAGTCAGACGTTCATTGTTATCTTGGCATTTACAACATTTACAACTTTTACATCAACAATAAACAGAATAGTAAATAAAATAACATTGCTGTTCCCGTAAATGAGCTGCTGGAGCTCCTTCACAGCGTCAACCAGCAGCTCAGTTTCCTCTGCTGAGAAGAGTTTGTTGGACACGTCCAGGTAGCTGCACCGTTAAAATAGCAATCCCCTGGGTTCAAAAAGTCAGAACTCACCTCACTCTTAAAGGGAATGATGAGCAAGTGACACTCTGATTGGTTTATTTCACGTTATGCCCAAAATTAAACACACCCATGATTTTTAAGAGAATTAGTACATGCCTTTTGTGTATTTTGAGCAGCGCAAGGTGTACTTTTCCTGTCGTTACGATTGCAAAGACACAATGACACGCCCTAAATTAAGCTACATGGTGCTGCTCAGTTAACGGCTCACTTATAGACCACTAAAATAGGGTGTATTGGATGTAATTGAACAAGAAAATGTCCCATGACTTTTGGCATGCCAGTGTAAAAGATACTGGAGAGTCCCGTCAAAAGAGGAGATGATTGATGGTGGAGGGATGCCATCCTGAAGACAGACTGTAACAGACTGTAGGAAGTGAGGTTGATGCTGCTGTTAATCATTATATTTTTATGGTTACGCTTGATTTACAGTGTTCAGTGTGGTATCTGTGTGGCAGCAGGATGGCATTTCTTAACTTCCGTAATATGGGTGGTATTTAAATTACAGTTTGGAAATATTCAGACTAGACCACAATCACTTCCCTTAGCATAAATTATGTGTTTTTATTTTTTTTAAGGCACCACCATACAGTTTGGAGGAGAAATAAAGGATATTTTAAGAGACTTTATGCAGTTTACACTTTAACTTCTACTTTAGCAGTAAATTTATTGCTAAATTTATACCTGAACCTGATAACCTAGCTGCTACGCTAATACACGAAACGATAACACTTTACAATAAGGGTCACAAATAACAGTACTTATGGCACTAATAAACATTGTTCATTGGTTAAGTCATGTTTTAACCAATTATTAATATCAATAGGACACTAGTTAACACCTTATGAAACATTACTATATATATTTTAATGCTTAAGAATGTTGCATATAATAATGCATTGAGACATTAGTGACATGAGTTCTGAACGATCATTTATACCTGGCTCACTAGGTGTTAAGGTGAATAACTTCCTGAAGGTGTCACATGATCGTGAGAGTCACTAAGAGTGGTGCGTTCTGGGTAGTGTAGTCCTGTGACTGGAAATCGCAGGTAGAACTAAGTGTGGGGGAGACAAGTGTGTTTTTCGGCACCAGGGTGACAATTAGTTTTAAAAAAATCTAGTGTAAATGAATAATTAGTTGAGACAAGTGTTACTCATTATTAGCACTATTCACTTTGTTTGCATGAGATAATGCTGGTTACAACAACAACTTGGTCTACCATTGACTAGTGTCAGGGTGCGTGAAGGAGGGACGAGGAGAGCGGATGCAAATGCGAGTGAATTTATTACACAAATAACAAAAGACAAAAATAAACAAATAAACTGAAACTAAACTGAAAACAAGAAACACGGGACACAGAGACGCAACCATAACAGGCTAACAAAGCACAAGAACCGACATGAGGGAAAGGGAGCACGGACTATAAATAGTGTAACACACACACGGGAAACAGAAAACACCTGGGGCTAAGGGGCGGAGTTACAAATGAACACAGGTGAGGGCAAGAAACACTGAGGAACACGGATCACGTGGGAGACACACTCACAGTCACAAGCAGAGACAGGCACAGAAAAGGTAAATAAACACAGAAACACGAGAACAGACAGGGACCACGTGACAGAACCCTCCCCTTAACGCGCAACTCCTGGGGCGCGAAAAAACAAACCCCCAGGAGCCGGTCAGGAGAGGGCGGAAACCAAAAAAGAAACAAAACACAAGACTAGAACAGAGGACACCTGAGAGGAGACAGAGCGGAAAACAGGGACTGGACATTACTGGGCAAAGGGACCGGAATGAAAACAGTAATAGGGACAGAAACAAACACCGTGACAGGGACTGGAACAGAAAAACCACCAGGGACAGGAACTGGAACATAGACAGAGACAGGAACCATAACGGGAAGAGACAGGGGCACGAAAAACATAGATGGGTACCCAGGACTGGCAAAAGTCTGTGGAAATGTCTGTGGGACCAGCCTGGGCACAGCTCCAGAAAATAGTTCAGGTGGCCTCGGAGCAGGCCTGGAAAGGCGGGGCCTGGGAGTGGGTGTGGTAACGGGAGCCACGGCCACAGGAGTAGGTGCGTTGACCATAGGTCAACGCACAATAGCTGCAGTATTTAGTATTTTAGAGCATGTAATGTTTCAGATACAATTTAACAAATAAAGACCAGAAATACAACTACATTTCTAAAGAATTTTAAATATTTACCACAATTTAAAGTCTTATTAAATAAGAAAATGGTTTGCAATCAAATCTTTTTGGAGGATGTGGTAAATGTAAAATATGGACTAAAAAAACAACCCTGTGAGCCTTGATTTTTTAATGACTGTATTTTTTTCCATTTGGCAAGAAAATTGCCAACTTTGCTGGTTAATCATATGATTGGCCAAGATATTGGGTTATCTAAAGGTCTTGGTCTTGACTACAACACTACATCCCACACCATGAAATCAGACCTTTTTAACCTCTGACATATGATAACCTCTCTCATGTCCTTTATCTATTACTGCACTGGAGATCTAAATAAGAGATGTGAAACATCAGTTGTGCGGAATATTTCCTTAAATCACAGTCCTGAAAAATCTGGTCCAGATGTTTTTAGCATATCAGACTTTAGACCGGAACAAACAGACCCAAATACTAATAAAGGGGGAGGAGCTATGAGCACAGAAAACCACAGATTAGCATGTTTATGGAGTCTGAAAATTCATCATATAGAGACATGAAACAGCAGAGTGACATCATTTAATTTAACTCAGGGTTTTTATTAGAGTACAGGGTTTTACTGGCTCCTAGTTGCGTAAGCTGTGTGGGATGTTATTAAACTATTTTCTTTCTGGCTACAAACATGCAAACTGAATTTTAGAGCATGTAGAGCATCAGACACAGTTTAACCAGAACTAATCAACAAAAATATACATCTGAAGAACTGTAGAACAGGATAAATCCACTAGATTTTAAACATTAGGGGGGGTTGTAGAAAATGTTATTTAGGGGAAAATTGATGTTAACATTGTTTTTGTTATTATTTGTACTGTAACTTACAGTTTTTCTCAATTGGTTTGGCTCATTTCTTGAAACTGAGATGACATTCCTATAACTAAAAGGTAAATTGGCCAAACAGACTTACAGTTCTTCACAACACTTCAGATAACCAGCAAAATGTCATATGTCTCCCAAAACGTTCATTCTTGCTTCAAAATGAAGTCTTTCTCCCATATAAATAGTCAGTACCATAAAAATGGCATAGATCCTTCTCAATTGCTTTGGCACATTTTCATTAATTTTGTCCATCTGTCAAAATAAACTGGACGGTGCAGCAAAACTACATGGATCCTCATCACTGCTCATATCGCTCCAAAAACAGTTTACCCACGTGTCAAAACTGATTTCCTTTCTCACACAAATCATCAGTGCCCCCAAAATGCATTGTACCTTTGGCATTGTGTAAGTACTGCAAGTCAAAATGCTTAGATGTTTTGTCTTTATGGCAGAGGTCTAGCTAAAGGAATACAATGTTCACACCACACACACTGCACTCTTTCTGCTGAGGAAATTGTAACTATTTTTATTTACAAGTACATTTTTACACATTACTGTAGGTAGAAAGAAAAGAAAATACTAAGGAAAATGTATCAAATATACTATGTATACAAATTACAAAAACCTGCAAAAACAAAACAAAATACATTACAGTAGGTAAAAAAATAGTCAAGCATCACAAATGCAATACAGTAACACTCCCCTCTCTCCATCACCTTCCTGGCCATCCATCCGCTGCAGTCTGTTTGGCCATAAATTCTCATCAACATTGCATCTGATATGTTCTTTAGCAATGCACTGTGGGAAGAATGCCTGAGCCATCCTCTACACTGATCGCCACAGGACTATATAATCATTATATCATCACAGGACTATATCATCGTTATATAATCACAGGACTAGCATCAAAGAACTAGCACCAGGCCAAGATGTATACAGTGGATAGAAAAAGTCTACACACCCCTGTTCAAATGGTAGGTTTTTGTGATGTAAAAAAAATTACAATAAGACAACTAATTTCTACCTATAATGTGACCTATAACCTGTACAATGCAATTGAAAAACAAACAGAAATCTTTCAGGGAGGTGAAGTAAACATAAACAACTGAGATATTGAGGTTGCATAAGTGTGCACACCCTTTTATAACTAGGGGTGTTGCTGTGTTCAAATTTAACCAATAACCTTCAAACTCACTTTAAATTGGAGTCAGCACACACCTGTCAACAATTAAAGTGCCTCTGATCAACTCCAAATAAAGTTTAACTGTTCTAGTAGGCTTGTCCTGATATTTTTGTAGCCACATCTTTCAGCACAAGCCATGGTCCACAAAGAGATGCCAGAGCATCAGAGGTATCTCATTATTCATAGATATCAGTCAAGTGAAGGCTACAAAAGTCATTAAATATACCATGGAACACTTTGAAGACTGTCATCATCAAGTGGAGAAAACATGGCACAACAAGACATTACCAAGAACAAGACATTTGACAAAAATTGATGATAAGACAAGAAGAAAATTGGTCAAGGAGGCTGCCAAGAGGCCGACAGCAGCACTGAAGGAGCTGCAAGAATTTCTGGCAAGTACTGGCTGTGTAGTACATGTGACAACAATCTGCCGACTTCTTCATATGTCTGTGCAAAACAAACATCCAGAAAACATCTAAGCTCTACTTAATTTTCCAAAAATTCATCTGATATCTACCAAAAGCATGTGGGAAAATGTGTTATGGTTTAATGAAACCAAGATTAAACGTTTTGGACATAATTCCAAAAGGTATATTAGGCGCAAAAGCAACACTGCTCGTCACCAAAAGAACAGCATACCTACAGTGAAGCATGGTGGTGGCAGCATCATACTTTGGGGCTGTTTTTCTTCAGCTGGAACTGGGGCTTTATTCAGGGTGGACGGAATTTTGAACAGTTCCAAATACCAGTCAGTATTGGCAAAAACCTTCGGCCTCTGGTAGAAAACTGAAGATGAAAAGGAACTTCATCTTTCAGCACAACAATGACACAAAGGACACGTCTACATCAACAAAAGAATGGCTTCAGCGGTATAAGATTAAGGCTTTGGAATGGCCCAGCCTGAATCCAGACCTGAATCCCATTGAACATCTGTGGGGTAATCTGAAGAGGGCTGGGCACAGGAGATGCCCTCACATTTTGTCAGATTTTGAGCAGTTATGCAAAGAAGAGTGGGCAAATTTTGCCACATCAAGATGTGTCACACTGATAGGTTCCTACCCAAAAAGACTGAGTGCTGTAATAGATGCAAAAGATGTTGCAACAAAGTATTAGTTATATGTATTTAACCAGGTGATTTTAAGTTTTTTTGTTTTATATTTTTTCGCTGTAAAGATTTATGTTTGTTTTTCAATTGCATTGTACAGGTTATAGGTCACATTAAATGTGAAAAAAGTTATGAAATTATTTGTCTTGCTTTAATTTTTTTACAACACAAAAACCTGGCATTTGAACAGGGGTGTGTAGACTTTTTATATCCACTGTATATACAGCAATGCCAGCATTCAAAATAATAGACAACAAACTGATGGATTGGTCACCAGTAATGTGGGACACTCATTTTCGTCAAAACCTGCTTTCACCTGTTACCTACTCACCTGATTGTAATGAATTTATGAAATGTTCCAGAATATGTGTTCTGTATTGTATTACAATTTCTTAATTCATTTTGAGAATTGAGCAGACTATTCTGCAGATGATGACTTATATGATGAAATTGTGCTGACAGGTTTTGAAGAGAACAACCATTACACTGAGAACTAACCAATTAAGATAGATCAACTAGATGCATTCTTTTGGAAAATGTACTAAATGTAGGATGATTGTGTTAAATGTAGGCTACTTGTACATAACCATTTGCAAAGATGTACTAAGTGCTTGAGACGTGTACAAAGCATTTGAAATGTGATGAAAGCAATGAGAAATGCCATTCTGTTATGAGAAACTGCAAGTTAGTTTGGGAATTTGTCCATGTTATTTTGAGAATGTCATCTCAGTTTCAAGAAATGAGCCAAACCAATGGAGAAAAACTGTAATATAATGTGCAATAAAAACGTATATTAAATGTTTTTATTGAAAAGCAAATTCGCCAAAATATATGAGCACACCTAGCTCTTAAAGGGAATGATGAGCAAGAGACACTCTGATTGGTTTATTTCACATAACGCCCAAAATTAAACACAGCCATGATTAACCCTCCTATTATGTTTATTTGTCAGGAACAACAATGGTGTTCCGGGGTTAATTTTTACGTTTAACTATCCAAAATATGTCTGAAACACCAAAACATCCTAACAATCAATATAATTTTTTGTTTTTTCTAACTCTATTACTAATTATTCTATCAATATTTAGTGCAATAGTGTTCCTTACTTCTAACAGGTAATGCTTCACTTAGGATAATTCACTCATTTGTCATAAAAAAATACATGTTCAAACTTTGTTACTTTTGAAAGACCAACATATAAAATTATAGTTTTATATAACGTTAAAACATAACATTGCAATTTTGTTTTAGTTTTATTTTTTTCATATTATATATGTTGATTAAACTAATTAAGGCACGCAGAAGAAGTTTCATTCTGAAAAAAAAAATGTAACTATTTTTTCTAGCTCTTCAAACTTTAAGACGGGGCAAATTGACCAAGTGGTTAAGCTACGTGTACTTTTCCCGTCGTTACGATAGCAAAGACACACTGACACGCTCTAAATCAAGCTGCATGGTGCATAGCTGACGACTCGCCTATAGATGAAGCTAAAATAAGAAAATAGATAGATAGACAGACAGACAGACGGACGGGCAGACGGACGGATGGATGGATGGATGGATGGATGGATGGATAGATGGATAGATGGATAGATAGACAGACAGACAGACAGATAGATAGATAGATAGATAGATAGACAGACAGACAGACAGATAGATAGATAGGTAGATAGATAGATAGTTTGATAGCTTGACAGACAGACAGACAGACAAACAGATAGATAGAAAGATAGATAGATGGATGGATGGACGGACGGATAGACGGATATATATATATATATAAAATACGCTGTAAATAACAATATTTTTATGTGGAATTTGGGAGAAAAGTTGTCTGTAGTTTATAGAATAAAACAACAATGTTCATTTTACTCAAACATAAACCTATAAATAGTCAAATCAGAGAAACTGATTCAGAAACTGAAGTGATCTCTTATATATATATATATATATATATATATATATATATATATATATATATATATATATATAAACTTTCTATACAAGGTAAGAATATTTGCAGTAGATGTTGCTAATGGTCATTAAATAATTAACAGAGCAAAGTGCAAGGTGCAATGACATTGATTATAAAAGTGACTGATGTGCCATATAAATATAAATATAAATATGCATACGTAACAAATATAGTTCTGAAAGTGAAAATGTGTGTAGTAACACACAAAAGTAATATTCTGTGAAATGCCTGTATATTTGGGTTTTTTGTGTTATTGGCTCTTTAAAAGTGCAGCTAAAATAAAACTAGTCCTGAATCTGTCAGTGTACCGGTCTCGCCCTGCTGAGACTCACTATATGGGCAGTGTCTGGTTGGAGATGTTTGGGCGCATGTCGCATTCCTGACGTGCATTTATGAGAGAACAGTGGGCATAAAGTACCCGCCTTCCTCAACACAGGGTATAAATACCAATACTCTTCACAGAGAGATGAAGAGAGAGAACAACCGGGCTCCCAGCAGCAGGTTCTGGTACTTTACTGCACTTATTTAGACTGGAAAATCCAAGCTAAGCTCATTTTTCAGGGTCATTTTATCCTTTTGGGTGATTTTTGTTAAAGCGGGAACATTTATACAGCTTTTTTTTCTGTAAATGGGGAGGTGTCGATCAGTGAAGATGGGTCGTGTTCTGATTCTGATGCTGTGCATGTTCATGTGGATGCCACTCTATGCTGCATTACACAAAAAGGACCTGAAGGAAGCTACAGTAAGAGCTCTGTTATTATCTTTATTTAATTTTTTTAGTTTAGATGGTAACACTTTCTATAAATGTCTTATCTCTATAAGACTCTATAAACATACACATAACATATTATAATGCATTCATAAGGCATTATAAACATGGCTATACATATTACTATTACATATTGCATATTATTTTTACTATACATATAAAAATGTATAATCCATCATAGCCATGTTTATTATGCTTCATGAACTGTGATTATAATGCATTAATAGCTGTGTTTATAACATATGTTAATACCACAAAAATCATTCCCAGCTTGCAGAATTATGCATTATAACTAAAAAAGCTTTTAACTTTTAAACACAACCTGTATGTAGCATATTGCCTTAAATATAATATTAGTTTTAGTCAATTATAATGTATTATAACAGCTCTTTGTGCGCTTCAAGTAAAGTGACAGACTTTCTTTGTGGGACTTAATTATTAACGATAGATATATACTATTTTACCATACATATTATAAGCAATGCCTATAACAGATTATGATCACAAGCCATAATACTTAATAAACATGTCTATAATGGGTTATGCATTTTTATAAATATGTATAGCCATGTTTATGAAGCCTTATGAATGCATTACAATATATTATGAAAGTGGTTATAGAGTCTTATAGAGATGACATTCATAGAAAGTGTCATTCAGTTTCTCTGATTTTGCTATTTATAGGTTTATGTTTGAGTAAAATGAACATTGTTGTTTTATTCTATAAACTACAAACAACATTTCTCCCAAATTCCAAATAAAAATATTCTCATTTAGAGCATTTATTTACAGAAAATGAGAAATGACTGAAATAACAAAAAAGATGCAGAACTTTCAGACCTCAAATAATGCAAAGAAAAAACATGTTCATATTCATAAAGTTTTAAGAGTTCAGAAATCAATATTTGGTGGCATAATCCTGGTTTTTAATCACTGTTTTTTTCATGCATCTTGGCATCATGTTCTCCTCCACCAGTCTTACACACTGCTTTTGGATAACTTTATGCTGCTTTACTCCTGGTGCACATTCCAGCTGCTGATGGAGAAACAGCATGACCTACTGTACTCTCTCCCTCCCTCCCTCTCTCTCTCTCTCTCTCTCTCTCTCTCTCTCTCTCTCTCTCAGACTCCGGCTGCTGACGGAGAAACAGCATGACCTACTGTACTCTCTCTCTCTCTCTCTCTCTCTCTCTCTGACTGTGGCTGCTGATGGAGAAACAGCATGATCTACTGTACTCTTTCTCTCAGACTCCGGCTGCTGATGGAGAAACAGCATGACCTACTGTACTCTCTTACAATCCTCAGGCTATAGTGCTGGTGTTATAGTCTGAATGTCAGTGTATTAGTCAGTATTATTCGATATTATTTCTGTAAAAATTAAAGGAAATTAAAGGTTTACCTCTAAATTAATGTTCAAATACCTTTTTTTATTTAACCTTCAGGTCTATTTAACGAAATATGGATATCTTCCTACATCACTTCATCATCCCAAGGACCAGGATGGCCAGGTGAAGCAAATATCTGAGGCTCTCAGGTAAAACATACTCATACACACGTCATCACTCCTTTAAACTTTGCCTCACAACAAACTTAGAACTGGACTTGATGTAATAGTGGATTAGTGTTCATCAGGCTCATTGGTGGTTTGTCTATTTTAATAAAGAAGAGATTAGTTGAATTTAGAGAATCAGAGATTAGAAAGAACGCTTTGTACTGAGCTAGGATACTAGATAAAAAGCAGCAACTAAAGAGTTGAACTAGGGGAGTATTTATACTAGGAAGAACAGGTGAAAATGATTAGCAATCAGTCAGTAGCTTGGTGACGCAGAGCGGGTGACTCTCAGAGTCACTGTAGTTCTGAGACTGAGGCTGCTGGGAAACTGAGTCTTTTTGCTGAGAGGCTTCAGGAGCAGGCAGATTGACAGCGTCAGGCGTGACAGGTACAGGTGTGTTACAGGTGTGTTACATTTTAAACACCCTTTCTGTAGATAAGAAGATGAAACTCTTCAGTGCTCATTTTTGCAACCTTATTTTCTCACATAAACCTGAACCTGCTTTTTACTTTAAAAAGCAACCTAATATCAATGGCTTACTGGCTGGCCACACACACACAAGCATGCACACACTGCTGATTCACACACAAAAGATACTAGTCTAGCACCTTACCTTTAATATCTGAATGTGAATGAAGCTGAATGTTTAACTGGAAATATCTGCTCCCAGCACTGACATCCGACATCTGAGGTAAATGGAGCAGAGTGATAATAATAATATTGTTAATTCTGTGGTGTTGCTCTTTTTTTTAGGGTTTTTCAGAAGGTGATGGAGTTGCCGGTGTCCGGCAGGCTGGATAATGCCACACTGGTCATGATGAAACAGCCCCGCTGTGGCCTGAAAGACCCCTTCAACAACAGGACCCTCAAATACCGCGTTCTGGGTGAGTTTAACCCTGGGGGAACTTTCAAAACCTTTTCCAGACTCATAGACCACTGAAGTTGTGTCGTCATTTTTTTTGTAGTCGGCTCCATGTTGTTTATGCCCATATTTGGGCTTCCGTGGCTAAGCGATTCATGTGAATGGGGAATTTGAATGGGCTTTTCGAAAACTCACCTCTGTCACATTCTGTGGTAAATAAATATGTTCAGAGCCCTATACATTTTATTCTGTGTACATTTACCTCCTTAATATCATTGGATCCTCTGAATGACCCTTGACTGGATTCTGCATAACACGGGTGAACTCCAGTGAATTTTCAAGCGATTTCTCAGTCGCAGACAAATTTCCAGAGACGGGAGTCTTGCTAGAGTTGAGCTGCAGTTGAGTTGCGGTCGCGTCGTCTCTATCATTTAGTGTCAGGTGGTTATGATTGAAAATTTTAGTCAGTCGGGTTCGCGTCTTCGCGTATTATCGCAAGTCTTGAGACTTGGCTTGTGCGAATAGTGACATGAACAATGACAACAACCAATAGGAGAAGAGCTACGGGAAGAGGCAAAAATATATTTCACGTGACTGTTTACAAACTATTTAAAAAAAGAAAACATTTTGCAGTTAATATGCCTTTTACGTTAAAATGTACAGTATTTTAAACACAGGTAGCACTTTAAAGTCATTATATTTAAAGTTATTTATTTGTGCAGTGTTATTTTTAATACAAACAAGTTAAATAAATACAGATTTCGCAAGAATGATGTTTTAATTGCATTAATTCTATCTAAAACAATGGCAAATGTACAGCAGTGAAACAAGGTTGCAGCAAAAAAGGGGGGAGGGAGTTTATAGGCAGAGCTGAACACAAAATGTTTTCTATTGAAAAATATCAAGAACTAACAGTGTGGCAGAAAAATAAACCGTTGATGGGGACAATTTGTGTAACTATTTGTATGTAAATTCCACCAGAAGCATGATGGGAAATAATTTCGTCAAAAATTTAGTTGCAGTAAATAGTGACCCCGAGTCTGTGCAAAATCTTAGTCTGTGACTAGCCTTCGACTTAAAACTCTGTGAGGAGTCTTTAGATGTGAGAGGGTGTCAGACTTTAGTCTGTTAAAAGTCTTTTCCGAGTCTTTTCAAAGTTGTGTAGAGTATGAAGAGCATTAGAGCTTTAAAAGGCAGATAATAAGAGAAAGTGGCTCTCAGTTCAGCAGCGCTTCCCTGCAGGGTTTGGTATTTAATTACGGTCATTAGTTTATACTAATTACAACACCTGACCCAAATCATCAACTAACATCTAACTAATCAACTAATCAACTAACTACCTGCCCTCACTGAGGCGACAACCAACCAGAAACCCATTTATTTCACTGCATAATAAAGAGGGTAAATGTTAAAACGTGTTAAAGCTGGTTCTGGAGTATCTCTGGAGTACCTGTTTTAGTGATTTTATGCTGTGACGCTCTCAGCTCTCCTCAGTAAGAGCAGTTAGTTCATTAGTTGGATCAGTGGTGTTAAATACGCTGTATAGTTACGACCTGTATAGTTCGCTGGTGTTGCGCCAAAAATAGTCCCCGGCTGATCTTTGCAGCTGAGCTGGGAGGTCAGTTCTCTGCGGCGCTGTAGCATTAGCTTCAAGTTAGCATTTTTCTCATTACGACTCTTAAACGATCTCGTAATACAGAGGATCAAGTGATGTTCAGGAGAAAATGTATATAGAATAAAACGTACAGGGGTCTGAACAGATTTATTTACCACAGAATGTGACAGAAGCGGGTTTTTGAAAAGCACATTCATTTTTCTCATAGGGAAAAACGCTTAGACACGGAAGCCGTATGAGGACTACAGAATGACGCACGCCTTCAGTGATCTATTACATTATTATGTTCAGAATCTGTTGTTTTTTAGTTACTGTATTTGGTTGTTATTGCCCAGGTATAATCATGCTCTATGAAGTGCAGGATGTTCAGTAAACGGTTGGTTTGCTGTATTTATTCAGGTCACTGGAGGAAGAAGACTCTGAGCTACAGGATCTATAACCACGCCTCCAGTCTGGGCGTGGCTAAAACCCGAGCCGCCATTCAGACAGCGTTCAGGTACTGGAGCGAGGTCTCGCCCCTCCGCTTCCACGAGCTCAACAAGGGACATCCCGACATCAAAATCTCCTTCCACGGGCGGGACAGGGTCTGCCCCGTACCCTTCGATGGACCAGGTGAGAGAAGAACTGGTCTGATTGGTTAAAAATCACATTTATACAAAAAACTGAATCTCTGGAGATTCTGATTCACTGTACTGTAGGAGCTCCTACAGTCTAATGCAGAACTGGGTAATGTTTTAAATGACTTATTTAACCAGAAAACTCTCAATTATTACAAACAATTCATAGTTTAAACTATATTTTATTGCATATTCTACATACTTCATAGTATTTACTGAATCCTTAATAGTAGATAATAAACAATCCATATGAAATCAAAGGAGACACTAAATAATTCATAGTGGATACTGAATATTCCAAGACAGTGGCTAAATAATGCACAGTGAACAGTTTGTACTGAATAATTTAGAGCAGGGAGTAAATAGTCTATAGTGGATACTAAATAAAAGCAGAGTGGATCACACATTGTATAGTATAGAAGTTTCTGAATAATTCATAGTGGATAGAAAATGAATCATAGCAGATACTGAACAATTCATAGCGAATACTGAGATATTGAGTAAATTAAATAATGCATAGAAAATACTGAATAACCAAAAAAGGATATTAAATAATCTATAGCAGATACTGAATGATCCAAAGTGAATATGGAATAATTTATAACAGATACTGGCTAATCTGAAACTGAGAAACTGAGAAATTGAACAATTCATAGTGAATACTGAATAGTCCATAATTAAACAGAATAATCTGAATAATGAATAATATATAGCAGATATTAAGTAATCCATAGCAAATACTGAATAATCTGTAGCAGATACTGAATAATCCATAGCAGATATCGAATAATCTATAGCAGATTCTGAATAATCGATGGCAGATTATAAATGATGCATAGTTAACACTGAATAATCCATAGCAGATACTGAATAATCCATAGTTAATACTGAATAATCTATAGCCGATACTGAATAATCCATAGCAGATACTGAATAATCCATAGCAGATACTGAATAATCCATAGTTAATACTGAATAATCTATAGCAGATACTGAATAATCGATGACAGATTATGAATAATCCATAGCGGATACGGAATAATCCATAGTTAATACTGAATAATCTATAGCCGATACTGAATAATCTATAGCAGATACTGAATAATCGATGGCAGATTATGAATGATTCATAGTTAACACTGAATAATCCATAGCAGATACTGAATAATCCATGGTAGATACTGAATAATCCATAGCGGATACGGAATAATCCATAGTTAATACTGAATAATCTATAGCTGATACTGAATAATCAATGGCAGATTCTGAATAATCCATAGTTAATACTGAATAATCTATAGCAGATACTGAATTATCAATGGCAGATTCTAAATAATTGATGGCAGATTCTGAATTATAGGTAAAACGGAATAATCCATAGCAGATACTGAATAATCCATAGTTAATACTAATTAATCCATAGCAGATACTGAATAATCGATGGCAGATTCTGAATCATAGTTAAAACTGAATAATCCATAGCAGATACTGAATAATCCATAGCGGATACTGAATAATCTATAGCCGATACTGAATAATCGATGGCAGATTCTGAATAATCTATAGTTAATACTGAATAATCTGCAGCCGATACTGAATAATATATATCAGATACTGAATAATCGATAGCGGATTCTGAATAATCCATAATTAATACTGAATAATCTGCAGCCAATACTGAATAATATATATCAGATACTGAATAATCGATAGCGGATTCTGAATAATCCATAATTAATACTGAATCATCTATAGTAAATACTGAATAATCCGTAGTAAATACTGAATAATCCATAGTAGACATTAATTCACTGGTTCTGCAGGTGAGGTTCTGGCCCACGCTGACAGTCCAGAGTCTGGGTTAGTGCACTTTGATGAAGAAGAGCTGTGGACGGAGGGGAAGAGCACGGGGTCTAATCTACGAATAGTAGCAGCCCACGAGATTGGCCACGCCCTGGGTTTAGGCCACTCCCAGTATCGCAGTGCTCTAATGGGCCCAGTGTACACTGGGTACCGCAACAACTTCAGACTTCACCCTGATGACGTGCGCGGTATCCAGGCGCTGTACGGTGAGAATGGGGTGTTAATTTTACTAAATCATAGTATCTGTATCAACCGTGAACTGTGCAGCTTTATTTAGAGCGTGTCAGTGTGCTTTTGCTATCGTAACAATGGGAAAAGTACAGCTTGAGCTGTTCGAAGCAAGCTAAAGGCATTTACTAATTATCTTAATTAATCACGGGTGTGGTTAATTTTGGGTGTCTCTTGCTCATTATTCTCTTTAAGAGCCAGATGAGCTCTGACTTTGGCGTATTGCTATTTTAACAGTGCAGCTACCTGGACGTGTCCAACAAACTCTTCTCAGCAGAGGAAACTGAGCTGCTCATTCACACTTGTTCATTTTATTTATTGGTCAAGTAAAAGTTGGGTTTGTGGACTCCTGTTTGTAACACCTTTGTTGACAATTAACTGCCAAGATAGCGATGAACGTCTGACTGTTGGTGTCTGTCTAGGTTGTATTCAGTCAGTGGAGCTCCTGTGTTTTCTGTTACCAAGATAAACAAGCAAAACTCCAGAAATGTACCTGAACACACCTCATTTCCAGAACACCACGCCCATCAGTGTAGAAATATTCAGAAGATCTGCTGCTATTTAAACAAAGGCATTAAAACAGAATGTTGGTGGGGTGTAAGATAGCAATGAGCATCACCACACACCTTTATAACCCTATGATTTATGAATGTCAGTTGATTTCTTTCTTGATTCCTTTAAAAAGCATTTACATTTTTACTGAATTTTCCCCCTTTTGGTTCAGGTAAGCCTGTGGAAAAGCCACCACCCGCCCCGGCAGTGCCGAATAAGCCACCAGCCGACTCAGCTGCCCCGGATCCCTGCACTGCCTCACTGGATGCCATAATGCTGGGTAAATAATCAACACTAATTTAATACTTTCCAAAGTCTAGACTGTGTAGTGTGTGTGAAAGCAGGTAGAACACTATAAAGGCAGTAGTTCTCTTTACTGCATTGTGCATGTGGGAAAGCTCTTACTTTCACTATTAAACAACATATCCCTAAGTTCTAGTGCTGTTTTTTCCTTAATTGTTCTTCTAAATGTATTTAAAAATAATCTACAATGTAGAAAATAAATTAAATAAAGAAATAGAGAAAAACACTGAATGAGAAGGTATGTCCAAACTTTTGACTGGTACTGTATATTAGTTAGTATATCAGTTAGCCGGTAGCCATTTTGGGCTTCATAATAAATGCCCCTGTGAAGATCTATTAAATGTTTAGATTAGAAGTACTGACTACAATAATAAAGAACAGCTATTTATTTATGGTAATAAATATAACAGTAAACAGTTATATTACCATAAGTACAAATAACATTCATACAGAAAGTGATGATTTTATTAAATCAACTCCTTTTTTCAATTAGAAACACTCTTATTGCTGAGATAAATGGTTTAAGTGATGTGCTGAGGTGCTTAAAATTTAAAACACAGGTTCAGGCTTAAAACAATTGTCATTTCTATTGGTCAAACATTTTTATGTTTATTTTAGGGCCTCTTCACAAGACGTTTGCGTTCAGTGGAGATTATGTTTGGACAATATCAGATGCTGGCTATAACACACCCATACGGATTAACGTCCTGTGGAAAGATCTACCAGGACACATAAACGCTGCGGTGCATTCTCCCAGAACCAGCAAATCCTACTTCCTTAAAGGTAGCCCTTCACCTTTCCTCCACAGCCTGATACGCTTATTTTATTATGTATCTTAATCTACAATTTGAATGGAAATTTTGAATGCTGGACCACAGTCAATATGACCTAACTAAAGCTCTATCCGGACAGGATTATTTTTTCAGGGGATGTCTGTGAAAAATATTTCACACTTCTACTCAATGATAAAACTCCTGCATCCGGACTGCAATTAAAAACAGGAGGACCAGTGAGATTTTAGGCTTTTTTTTCAGTCACATGACATCACGTTCAGTAGCTCCTCCATTTCCACTCGCTGTTGTGTTTTTAACGTGGATCTCCGTGGGATCTCTGCACCCAAAGTGTAATTACAGTGCGTGACAGTGGACAAATATCTGTTTTATTAAACTCGAGGAGACGAAACTCAGAGATGTGCATCCGGACGGGACTAAAATTACCGGAGGAGCACGAAAAGAGTTCAGATAAAAACAGTAGATAATTCAGCCTGTAATTTTCTCAGAGGACGTCTGTGCAAAACACGTACATGATCGTTCTGGACAGGAATAAAATCACAGAGGATAAAAAAAAACATAAAAGAGAAAATTACCCCAGAATCTACCTGAGAAACGAATCCCCTCCGGATACTGCTCTTTTCTAAATGAATGAGAAATTAATCTATTACAGCTGTTGTGCTGTAATCATAAAGCAATATTAAATCTGTATTTGATTTTCTCTGCAGGTGAAAAGGTGTGGAGGTATTCTGGGTTTAAGTTGGATCACGGCTATCCCAAAGTGCTCCTCATCCCTCCTAACATCGACTCCGCCTTTTACTCCAACGCCAACAAAAAACTCATATTCATCAAGGTAAAACATTACAGAAATCATAAAACAATCCCGTCCAGTTTAAAATTATTAAAAACATTTCCTAACCTTTAAAAAAAACACTTTTATTGTGGTAATTTCTGACTCTGCAGCGCCCTCTCAGGTTCAACTGTGCTATAGGCAGATCAGTCAATCATTAATACCTCCCCCTAATGATGTCCAATCATCTGTATCTCACTGCTTTCACAAGCACACTGCTGCTGCTGCAAATCAGCCAATCAGCTCTACCTCCTGCTCCGCCCCTAAACCCATACATCACCCAGTGCCCCTCCCAAAGTACCCCTCCAATTTTTTAGCCTTTTTCAAATTTGAGCTGAGGGTGGAGTAAGCACAAATCAGAGAGGTTAGCTTCCTTTTAATGATATTAATAATTCTAAAGTAAAGAATCCTGTAAATGTTGATTTTCACTTATTTCATGTACTACTGACCTCCGCCCACTCACACCCGAATATCATCCCATTGATTAAAATAAATATTTTAAGGCGCTTAGCCTTTTTTTGCCACTCAATCTACCTTTAATGATATTAAAAATTATAATTTTTAATATAATTACAAATTTTAATTATACATTTTAAATTATAGAATCCTGTAAATAAGTCTTACAAAAAATGGATTAAAACATTTGTTTGGCTAATTTGTCCCATTATTGGCAACATTTAAAAAAAAATACTCAGTGAATACTTACTCAATTCAACCTGCTTCTTTCTATGATGGTACTGTATCTCTTAGCTTGTCCAGAAAAGCATGTCTACTACTTTAAAAAATTACACGTCCACACTGATTTAAGAGATCCCTCTTCTTTAAATAAAAACAGGCTCCGCCCACTCCCACCTGATATATATATATATATTTTTCATATTGTTTAAAAAAACCCCACCTAATTACACTAATTACTGTACATATTCAACTATCTATTTGCCATTCACAAATACCTAATATTTAATTTATTCATCAATAAATAAATGAGCATGTATAACCGTTTTGTCTCATTTGTTTAACTGGATTCTCTTTCTATCATTTCAGGGATCTGATGATGTTTTAGGTCATATTTATCTATTTATGCAGAAATATAGAACTTTAAAAACTTTTAAAGCACCACTGTACTCTTTCCTGCATGAGTTGTTCTGTTTGTGAGATACTTCAGATGTGTTGCTAAGAACTATACATTTATATCATCATGTAATCTCATATATTGTTTTAATTTAAACAAGTTTAAGAGGAAATAGCGAAACTTACAGGAGTGTGAGTGATCCTGAAACATGCTGTAGAGCTGAAGGTTTGAAAATGGGTCCAATAATTGAAAATGTAGTTGACCTTGTATTTGCCTGATTTTAAGCCAGCATATAAGCATTCAATTATTGAAAGTAAAAAAGGAACCATACACAAAAAACATGCATCTATAGTTTCAATTTAGCAGCAGCATTTAGAAGTAGCATTTGTGCATTTGTGCCATTTAAAAATCAGTGAAATACACCTTTTAAAATATGTTTTAATGGCTTAATTCTGCATTTCCATCATCTTTTATCTTTGTTGGCATTTTGTCTTACATTACTTTTAATTTCATACTTTAAGTAGTTTTAAAACCAGTACTTTTTAAAACTCTTTTACTTAAAGAGTAAAAAGCTTGAGTTGATTCTTTAACTTCTACATAAGTGTTTAATTAAACCCTAGTATTGAAAATATACTTCTCCCTACAGAGTAAAGAACAGGAATACTTTTGAGACCTTTGAGTACAATTCAGTTTTCTATGATCTGAAGAGCATTTTTTTTTCCAATTATTTATATTGACAGAATATAACTACAGATGTTTCTATAATTGTAGAAAAAACACATCCATGCATCTATAGTTTTAATTAAGCATTTGTTCATTTGGTGCACACCATTTAAAATTCAGTGAAATACACCTGAGAAGAATGAGTGCACATTTACGCTTCTCAACTTTTTTTTTTTTGATAATATGCATTTTAAAAACAATTTTGCACAATATCATTAGAATTAAATGCCTTAATTCTGCATTTCCATCATCTTTGTGGCATTTTGTCTTAAATTACTTTTTTTTTACTATTTTTTTTTAATATTTTAAATAGTTTTGAAACCAGTACTTTTACACTTTTAATTAAAGAGTTGAAGTATTATAAACCCTAGTATCTAAAATATACTTCTAGCTACAGACTAATAAAGGTGCTTCGCTAAATAAGTGTATAATACTTGTTTAATACTTTAATTGTCTCTCCTCTGTCTGTTTCTGTTTCTCCTGCAGGGTTCAGAGTACTGGCAGTGGGATGAACTGGGCTCCAGTAATGAACTCAGGCAGTATCCTAAATCTCTGAAAGAGCTCGTTACGGGATTACCATCCAATCCGGATGCAGCGTTCACCTGGACTAACGGCCACACCTACCTGTTTAAAGGTGATCAGTACTGGCGTATTAACCCCCGAGGCTTCATAGAGAAGGGATACCCACTCAGCAAGCAAGATCGCTGGATGCAGTGCAGCGATTAACCCCCTATATACTGTACAGCTCTGGAAAAAAAAGGAGAGCACTTAAAAATGAGTTTCTTTGATTTTACCAAATTGAAAAAGATGGATGATCACAAGCACCAGGAGTAAAGCAGTATAAAGTTATCCAAAAGCAGTGTGTAAGACTGGTGGAGGAGAACATGATGCCAAGATGCATGAACAAAAAAAAACTGTGATTAAAAACCACCAGGGTTATTCCACCAAATACTGATTTCTAAACTCGTAAAACTTTATGAAAATGAACTTGTTTTCTTTGCATTATTTGAGGTCTGAAAGCTCTGTATATTTTTTTGTTTTTTCAGACATTTCTCATTTTCTGTAAATAAATGCTCTAAATGAGAATATTTTTATTTGGAATTTGGGAGAAATGTTGTCTGTAGTTTATAGAATAAAACAACAATGTTCATTTTACTCAAACATAAACCTATAAATAGCAAAATCAGAGAAACTGATTCAGAAACTGAAGTGATCTCTTCATTTTTTTCCCAGAGCTGTATATATATATGTGTACAGTAGTATATCAGGCAGATTGCCATTAATTTTTGAAGTCATGCATCAATCTGTAATTTCTGTTATGCCCTTTTTGGAACTCTGCGTTTAACCTTGGTCTTCTATGGCGGAAATTAAAGAAATAATATAACAAAATGGCTTCTGTGGTAAATAAATACTGTACATTAAGAACCCTATACATTTTACTAAACTACTACTAAAATCGTAATTCTGAAAACCTGTTACTGATTTTATATAATAAGAGACATATGTTGCAATTACAAAATAAACATATCATAGTTACAGTATATATATATAGATATGACATATGTTCAATTATAAAATAAATATATTGTAATTATGACAAAGTATCTGGTAATTATGAGATATTATGTCATAAAAATGACATGATATAATAAGGAAATAAACATCTTGTAGTTACGAGAAAGTATCTTTAAGTCATGAAATGTTATGTCATAAAAACGACATATGTTGTAATTATGATATAAACATATTGCAGTTATGAGGAATATCTGGTAATTATGAGATATTATGTCATAAAAGTTACATATGTTGGAATTAGGAACATCTTGTAATTATGTAATTATGAGAAAATATCTCATAGTTATGATATGTAATAAAAATGACATATGTTGTAATGATGAAATAATATCTTCTAATTAATAGAAAGTATATTATAGTTATGATATGTTATGTCATAAAAATAACGTGTTGTAATTAAAAAAGAAATATCTTGTATTTATGAGGAAGTATCTGGTAAAAATAAGATATTATGTTATAAAAACTTCTTGTAATTATGAGAAAGTAATTCATTTTAACAAGATATGTTCTCATGATTACGAGATACTTTTTTTAACACAATGCACAATTTTTTACTTTTTATTAGCACAATGCTTCCGTACTCCTGAACATCACTGATACTCTGAATTACGAGTTGTAATACTAATATTGCTACATGTGAGCTAATAATAAAGCATCAAATACTTCTGACTAAAATGGACAATCCAGGACTAGTGTAGATTGAAGCAGTTATCAGCAGAAGTTGGGTTTTACCTGTATTTTAGTGGAAATAACTGCTTATAAAATCACAGTAGTAATGAATAGCTGGTAATTCCAGGTGTTCTATAATTATGCTATCATTACTATATCATTCTATACTAGTTACTATCAGTAAAATGATATTTCTTATTGATAAATAAACCAATAAAGCACCCCAATGACCTCTCGAGATTTAAAAACTGCTATAAGAGAAGCCGTCTGTTTATTATAATATAAAATAAAAATAAAAAATGTTACAAAACCCAGAAAAGTCCCATAAAGCTTCATTCTTTAGGCCACGCTGGTGGTAATAATAGAGAACGCACATAAACATGCAATACTAGACGCTTCCTAATGGAGGTTTACATAAAGCCGACCCCACAGGAAGTCGTAAACCTTAACAACACTGATATATGAGGAGCTCTGTTTTATTTGGGTGTCAAATAAACCATCACAGACGGGTAAATATATCCGTACAGCCACAAGCGGAGAGAGAGGGCTGCGTGAATTCCAGCAGCTCCCCAGAGAACGAAGAACAGTGGTGGAGCATTTTCTGAATAATTGAGGCCGGAGATTCCAGTGGAGTAATGGTTTGACAGGAAATATATTTGATATGAACTCATTGACCCAAAAATAAAGCGAAGCTCTAGCTCTTTGGCCTTTTAGAGGCAAGCATATCAGACTGTAGCTTGCTGCTAACCCTGGCTAGCAATGCTGGAGCAGCATTAGCATTAGCCGCCAACAACAGCGCTAGTTTTTTGCTGTTCAGAGGCGAGTATTTCGGACTGTAGCCTGTGAATTTCCTGTGTTAAAACAAGCTACGTTAGCAGTTAGCCGCTAATGCTAATGCTAATGCTGCAGCTTTAGTGGAAATCTGTAAATCTAAGAGCTTACTGTAAATAAACAGAAGCACTTTACTCACCCAAATAAACAGTTTTCAGGAGAAAAATCTGTGTAGATTAACATCCAGCACTCCTTTAACCCTTGTGTGGTGTTCGTTTTCATTTTTCATTAAATGATACAAAAAATATTTTTTCTAAATCAAACTCATTGGCATTGGCTCATTTTTTGTGAAAAACATATATCAAAACACATTTTTGATAAACACACACTGTACAGCCCCCCCCCCCCCCCACACACACACACATTTATATTACATACAGTATGTTTGGCCAAGGGCTAATAAACATTGCTTCATTTGTAAATTTGAAACTAAACTAATTTTCTACTCATATCTTGAGTTTAATTCATTTTCTTTTACATTTTATTAAAAAACTAATAAAAAAAAGAGTAGCACTTTTTGAAAGAAATGTAACATAAGAAAGGTAAAGGGTAAATATTAACCATGTAAGCTGTGTTTATATTGCTTGCAATTTAGGTGAAGCAAGCATGTGTAAAGCATTTTAATGTAAAATTGCTTAATTTTGCTGAATTAAATACAAGTAACAAAGTAAACGAGTAACAAAAATATGAACAACACACAAGGGTTAACTTGTATGACTTTTTAATCATTATAGTTTTGTTTACTTACCTTACTTTAGCTTTACAGGTCTAGCCACCCATTTTCAGAGACCTGCTGAATTTAGAAGGAAAACATGACGACACCCCTGTTCCTTACTAGTGCTGCATAATGCATCTCATAATCCAGTGCACATTATGCATAAAAAACAGACCAAAAAGTAGACAGTTATTAATAGTACGCCTTAATCCATTACATGATCCTTCAAACAGAGGGTTATGAGAATAACTGGCTTGGTACAGTTGGTACAGCACAAACAAAAATCATAATTGTTAAAAATTACGATAACCACTAATATTACCATAGTTTAATGAGTAGTTTCAATGTTTTATAGACATTTTTCCCTATTAGTTACAGTTACAGTAGCTAGCTAGCTAGATAACTGTCCCGTTCCACCTTAAATGATGCAACAGACAGCAGAGGCTAATTTAATTCTAGCTCCCCATTGCAAAGTTAAGAATGAATGAATATTAAAACTAACCACAGTGCTGCAGGAGCAGCTAGCCTGGTAGCTAGCTAACCTACCAACACCACCCAGCACACAAGCAGAAATACTCGCAATACTTTCACAATCCTAAGTTACCAACCACCTTAACCTTTAATTTTGATTTTAAGCTAACGTTAGTGGTGTTAGTCTGTATAGACCATAGACTGTGTATAGCTGGACAGAGCATCGTCTCTCAAAAGTGAAGCCACCACAGGTCGGGCGCCCCCTGCTGTTCGGTTTCAGAAAGCTGTGTAATCCCAACCATCCCCATAGGTTTCAATGGCAAAACAGACAACTTTCAATCACGTTTTTTTTTTTAATATACTGTAATTCTATCTCCATTATTTAAATGCAGCAGCTAGTGTAACCTCTGCTTATATTGTTAAATGTTTATATCCCCACAGAATTCGTTTTTTAAAACGTTATTCAGCTCTATTCAAAACAGGTGTGGTTATTGTAAAAGGGCTGGTTATGGGCGGGACCAATAACAGACCGTCAGCTCCGCTCTGCAGCCTGTGACCTCGAGGCAGCCCTCAGGGGCGGGGTTATTTAAATGAGTGGGCTGTCTCTCCACAGACTTTCTCCCTCCTCTGGTCTCTACTGCGCTCTACAGACTCGGGTTTCAGGATCGCCAACATGGAGGAAGATTTTGGCTTCATTTTCATTGAATGAATTGGAACGGGGACACGGCGTCCATCTTTTTTTACAGTCTCTGGTATAAACCATACGCTGTTTACACGAGAGGTTGTGTGTTATTCACGATAAAACACTCCCTCTTGCGTTCTGTTGCTTAAATATTACATTCACACATGTATATACAGTTTTCTCATTTTATTTTATTTAAGAGTTTTGAATCTGAATACAAAGTGTCTTTATTTATTGCTATGTAGTTTATTTTAAGCAGTTTGTCTCACAGTGTTGGTTAGTTTTGATGGTACAGTTAGTTTTAAAGGTACATATTAGTGTATTTATGCTTTATTATGCCACCAATGCTCAAAGCGCCTCCAGTCCTGAGGAGATCCAGTGTTGTTTATAGAGCTGATCTATTGTCTCAGTCTCTGTAGACCCGTGTCTTGTGTCCCAGTACTCCCAGTCATCCCCGCAGTGTCTCTGCAGCATCGCTCCAGTCTGTTTACTGCAGCAGGCTGTTTTCTGCCCTGGAGTGCACAGCGCTTAAAAATAAAGGTCCCAGGGTCTCAGGCGTGTGTGTGTGTGTGTGTGTATGAGTGTGTGCAAATGTGTGTAAGTGTGTGGGTAAGTGTGTGTGTGTTCACACTCTGAGCACTGCTGATGACGAGGTGGTCAGAGGCACCATGGACCCGGTCTCGTAGTCGAAGTCGATCATGGTGTGGTGGACGGTGCTCAGGCTGCTCATAGACGACCCGGTGCTCATCTGACGCTCCCGCAGACTCGCCAGGTAACTCTGAGAAATAAACAATAATCAATAAATTAACCCTTTCAGACCTGAGTTATGTTCCAGTGATGGAAAAAATATAAAAATGCTGTTTTCTGCCTGAAATGCACACAAAAGAGGAATCTAATATATATATATATGATTATTCTGTTATACTATTATACTGTTTTCCTATATCGCCAAGTATATCGTTATCGCAAAAATACCCTGAAATATCGTGAAATTATTTTAGAGCCATATCGCCCACCCCTAATATCTATATGTAAAGTCTAAAAAATGGGGCGGCATGGTGGCTTAGTGGTTAGCACGTTCACCTCCCAGCACTGGGGTCTTGGGTTCAAGTCCTTATATGGGTGGAGTTTCCATATTCTCCCTGTGTTTGAGTTGGTTTCCTCCCACAGTCCAAAAACATGGAAATCAGCTAAAATTGGATACTCTAAATTGATATCTGTGTGTGTGTAAAGTGTGTGGAATGTATGTAAATGTGTACATTTGTGTGTGTGTAAATGTATGTATGACTGTGTGCCTATATATATATATATATATATATATATATATATATATATATATATTGGCACTCTGTGCTGGGTAAATGCTGTAGTGCTAGATGCAGTTCTCCAGGTGGACGGTTGTTTCCGGTTGAGAGTACGCTGTGCGCTATTGGCTGACGCTTCTCGCCAGTGTGTGGATGAGTGCTGAGTATGAATGGTTGTATATAAAAATTTGTAAATTGTAAAACGTCCTTGTGTTTCTAGAAAGGCGCTATATACGTTGAACTTCATTCATTCAATTAACTAAAATATTTATTTTATTTTGTTTAATGACCATTGTATTGGAAGCCTGTGTTTAACATTTTTATTTTATATTTGATATCAACCTTTTTGTATGTCACAAACCAATTCTACACAGTAAAATAAGCTCTAAATCACATTAAATTAGCTGTTCAAAAATGAACTCTTGTTACTTTGCTTCGTGACTCTCTAATGCCTGAAATGCTGTTTTTTTCCAGTGAAGGGTGGCGGGGCTAAGCTACTCTTTTATTGGCTTGTAAGCTTATTCATTGACTGCTTCATGCTCTATTCTGATAGACAATAGTTAGCCTTAATTAGTGGTATGTGCAACACAACATAAAAAAAAAATAGTAAAATACATGATGTCCATTGTAATTGTAATTGACGTAAGTTTGAATGGTTTGAAAGGGTTAATAAAATAATGTTTAACTTACTTAAATTGTACAATATGTATTATTAGAGAGTTGGAAATTGTTCCCTGATTTGGCAATCTATAATTGAGCCGACAACCGTGCAGCTTGATTTAAGGCGTGTCAATATGTGTCTTTGCTATTGTAACAACGGGAAAAGTACACCTTGCTCAACTCCAAAAAAATGCTGTGGTCAGTTTCCTCTGCTAAGAAGTGTTTGTTGTTAAAATAGCAATCCGCCAAAGTCAGAGCTCACCTGAATTTTAAAGGGAATTAAAGGCAAGTGACACTCTGATTGGTTTATTTCACATTACACACAAAATTATACACCAGTGATTAATTAAGAGAATCATTACATGTCTTTTGAGCTTTGTTTTGAGCCAAACAAGATGTACTTTTCCCGACGTTACAATAGCAAAAACACACTGACCTGTTCATTCACGCTGTGAAGGAGCTCCAGCTGCTCATTTACAGGCAACAGCAATGCTATTTTATTCAATATTCTGTTTATTGCTGATGTAAAAGTTGGGTTTGTCACAGATTGATCTTTTTCTCCAGCAAATATGCTATTTTGTATTGCTTATATCTATTAACATGCTTTACATATTATTATTTTAAATATGCCGTTGTTATGATTACTATTACTATGATGATTTTTTTTGTTTTTAAAGCCTGTTTTTTTGGTGGTAGGTTAAAATGCAGTTACATTCAGATTTGTAAAGCTGTGTCTCACTCTGGATATGAGTCGACCACCAGATGGCAGTAGTTGAAATCTTTTCTTGGCTTTACTACACATTCATATAAAGTCAAAACATTATGACCACCTGCTCATTTTATCACTATACACTCAATCAGCTCCACTGATTGATAGTTGAGTAGTTGTTGCTTCTCATAATCTGGATTCGAACATTACTCAAATATTCACTATTCACTGTATACCTGTAACTCTACCTCTTCACTACTTTACTTTAACTGATGCTCTCAAACACTTTATTAAGAGACAAGACATTCAAGTAATTAACTCTTGATGAGTTCAGCACAGCTGTTAACTGAAAGCCTGAATTCCAGGAGACTCTACCTCATAAAACTAACTGAGAAAATCCAGCAGAGATGTTCAAAACTGATCCTCTAAACAAGAGGGGCTACTTTGAAGAATCTAAAATATAAAACATTTTGGTTACTAAATAATTACATGTGTTTTTCTTCATAAATTGGATGTGTTTAATATTAATCTACAATACAGAACATTTTAAAATAATGAAAAACAAACACTGAATTTAGGGTGTGTCCAAAGTTTTGACTGGTACTGTATAAACATATGGCAGTGTGTGTATGTGTATGTCTGTTCTGATATACAACTCTGGACAAAAATAAGAGACCACTTCAGTTTCTGAATCAGTTTCTCTGATTTTGCTATTTATAGGTTTATGTTTGAGTAAAATAAACATTGTTGTTTTATTCTATAAACTACAGACAACATTTCTCCCAAATTCCAAATAAAAATATTCTCATTTAGAGCATTTATTTACAGAAAATGAGAAATGACTGAAATAACAAAAAAAAGATGCAGAGCTTTCAGACCTCAAATAATGCAAAGAAAACAAGTTCATATTCATAAAGTTTTAAGAGTTCAGAAATAATCAATATTTGGTGGAATAACCCTGGTTGGTTTTTAATCACAGTTTTATTTTCATGCATCTTGGCATCATGTTCTCCTCCACCAGTCTTACACACTGCTTTTGGATAACTTTATGCTGCTTTACTCCTGGTGCAAAAATTCAAGCAGTTCAGTTTGGTGGTCAAAGAAACTCATCATTTTTTGTGGTTTCTTATTTTTTTTTTACAGAGTTGTATATGGTGTACAGTGGAGGGAATGTTGGGGGGGGGGGGGCTGGGGGGGGGGGTGGTGTACCGGGGCGAGCACGTCTCCAGCGTAGCGTTTGAGGGGTGGGGGTCGGCGGCGGTATGTTCCGTCTGGCCGGCGACGGGCGTCTTTCTCTCTGATCCTCATCAGCTGGACCTGCCTCTGTTTACCACTAACAATCACTGAGAGAGAGACATAGAGAGAGAGAGAGAGAGAGCGAGAGAGAGAGAGAGAGAGAGAGCGAGAGAGAGAGAGAGAGAGAGAGAGAGAGAGAGAGAGCGAGAGAGAGAGAGAGAGAGAGAGTCAGTGTTACATATAATAACTCAATTACCCATTTAAATTGCACCACTTCTGGAGCTCCTTCAGCTTCTGTTAATCCATCAACATCCCTATAGTAACTTTGATTAGCTATCTATTGAGATAAAAGAAAAAACTAAACTAAAACAAAAAACTAAAGTACTGAAGACAATAGATCAGTTACATTGTTCTCAGATAATGATCTTGTTGTAAACAGTGCTGATGTTGCTTTACTGTATCTGGATATTTCTGGACCGTGTTTTTTTCCTGTAATTGAGCTGTTTTAAAACTCTGTACACTTAAAACCTGTTCCAGCTGCTGCATCTCCAGATCTGATTATACCTGATTATAGAAAATGTGAGGGATGCTATTGGACGCTTTATCATTAACACTCCTTCTACCCCTATACCGCTAAAATCCATCCATCCATCAATCCATCCATCCATCCATCCATCCATCCATCCACCTTTAAAAACTATCCATTTAACCCTCCTACTATCCTCAAATTTATTAACAACCCTTATTATCTGGACCAATACGATCCCAGCAATTTAAACCTGCAGAAAATAATATAATTACATTTAAATACACTTGTTAGCAAAGCTTATTTGCCAGTTTTTTATTGGATAAATTATCAGCAGTTCTGACATTATTATAATGTTATATTAGTATTATGTAAGTCATATTATAAGTACTGTGTTGTAAGGTCAGGGCCTGAAGTTAAGGGATATTTAGATAGAGATTATACAACTGAATGTCATAGTGACCTTAACATTATTATCATATGTCTTATTTTCATTCATATAAAACAACATTAATAAAACAGACATTGAAATTAAATTTACATTTAAAATATTTAGATTTTTTTATGTATCGTCTTCATCAAATTAAGAAAAGAAAATAATTATGAATCACAAAACAAATATCAAACATTTTTTCAGAGATTTTGAACATTGAATGGGGTCAAATTGACGATAAAAGATAATAAGAGGGTTAAAGAAATGCTGTGAAAAAATGATTTTTTGTTGCTGATTTCATATATAATAAATCTGTATATAATAATATACAGATATAATAATATCGTCCTGTATATCAATCTACACTGTTCTGGCTGTAAATGTTAGTTGTATAGTGGTATAAATAAAGGTACAGCTGTTAGAATCAGCTGTTTAGATCAGTGTCTGAACAGCAGAGATAAGGAGGAAGGAGGTGAAGCAGCAGCAGCTGCTGTCTGTACTGTGATGACGAGACTGATTAGACTGTTTAATCAGGACAGAGCGGGACACTTACGTCCACACTCAGCCCTGACCTCCTGCAGCCCTGCTTATATCAGATTACAGACTACAGTCTGAATACAACTCACCCCATTCACTGCTGTAATCAGACATATCCAAGAATAATCACAATCACATCTATCCAATAATAATCACATCTATCCAATAATAATCAGATATCTATCCAACAATAATCACATTTATCCAATAATAATCACATTTTTCCAATAACAATTACATCTATCCAATAATAATCACATCTATCCAATAATAATCACACCTATCCAATAATAACCACATATATCTAATAATAATCACATCTATCCAATAATAATCACACCTATCCAATAATAACCACATCTATCCAATAATAATCACATCTATCCAATAATAATCACACCTATCCAATAATAACCACATCTATCTAATAATAATCACATCTATCCAATAATAATCACACCTATCCAATAATAACCACATCTATCTAATAATAATCACATCTATCCAATGATAATCACATCCATCCAATAATAACCACATCTATCAAATAATAATCACATCCACCCAATAATAATCACATTTATCCAATAATAATCACATTTGTCCAATAACAATTACATCTATCCAATAACAATCACATCTATCCAATAATAATCACACCTATCCAATAATAACCACATCTATCTAATAATAATCACATCTATCCAACAATAATCACACCTATCCAATAATAACCACATCTATCTAATAATAATCACATCTATCCAATAATAATCACATCCATCCAATAATAACCACATCTATCCAATAATAATCACATCCACCCAATAATAATCACATCTATCCAATAATAATCACATTTATCCAATAATAATCACATTTGTCCAATAACAATTACATCTATCCAATAACAATCACATCTATCCAATAATAACCACATCTATCCAATAATAATCACATCTATCCAATAATAATCACATCCATCCAATAATAACCACATCTATCCAATAATAATCACATCCACCCAATAATAATCACATCTATCCAATAATAATCACATTTATCCAATAATAATCACATTTGTCCAACAACAATTACATCTCTCCAATAACAATCACATCTATCCAATAATAATCACACCTATCCAATAATAACCACATCTATCTAATAATAATCACATCTATCCAATAATAATCACATCCATCCAATAATAACCACATCTATCCAATAATAATCACATCCACCCATTAATAATCACATCTATCCAATAATAATCACATTTATCCAATAATAATCACATTTGTCAAATAACAATCACATCTACCCAATAACAATCACATCTATCCAATAATAATCACACCTATCCAATAATAACCACATCTATCCAATAATAACCACATCTATCTAATAATAATCACATCTATCCAATAATAATCACATCCATCCAATAATAACCACATCTATCTAATAATAATCACATCTATCCAAAAATAATCACATCCACCCAATAACAATCACATCCACCCAATAATAATCGCATTCATCCAATAATAATCACATCTATCCAACAATAATCACATCTATCCAATAATAATAATCACATCTATCCAATAATAATCACATCCATCCAATAATAACCACATCTATCCAATAATAATCACATCCACCCATTAATAATCACATCTATCCAATAATAATCACATTTATCCAATAATAATCACATCTATCCAATGATAATCACATCTATCCAATAATAATAATCACATCTATCCAATAATAATCACATCCATCCAATAACAACCACATCTATCCAATAATAATCACATCCACCCATTAATAATCACATCTATCCAATAATAATCACATTTATCCAATAATAATCACATTTGTCAAATAACAATCACATCTACCCAATAACAATCACATCTATCCAATAATAATCACACCTATCCAATAATAACCACATCTATCCAATAATAACCACATCTATCTAATAATAATCACATCTATCCAATAATAATCACATCCATCCAATAATAACCACATCTATCTAATAATAATCACATCTATCCAAAAATAATCACATCCACCCAATAATAATCACATCCACCCAATAATAATCGCATTCATCCAATAATAATCACATCTATCCAATAATAATCACATCTATCCAATAATAATAATCACATCTATCCAATAATAATCACATTTATCCAATAATAATCAGATCTATCCAATAATAATCAGATCTATCCAATAATAATCAGATATCTATCCAATAATAATCACATCTATCCAATAATAATCACATCTATCCAATAATAATCAGATCTATCCAATAATAATCAGATCTATCCAATAATAATCAGATATCTATCCAATAATAATCACATCTATCCAATAATAATCACATCTATCCAATAATAATCACATCTATCCAATAATAAACAGAGCCGACATCAACAGTTTAATAATGCTGTTTACACTGGCATGCAAAAACTCTATGTGTTAACTGGGCTGATAATAGTGGGTGCAGGTGGATTATGGGAGTTGTAGTGAGAGCTGATAATAGTGGGTGAAAGGGAATTATGGGAGTTGTAGTGAGGGCTGATAATAGTGGGTGCAGGTGAATTATGGGAGTTGTAGTGAGGGCTGATAATAGTGGGTGCAGGTGGATTATGGGAGTTGTAGTGAGAGCTGATAATAGTGGGTGATGGTGAATTATGGGAGTTGGAGTGAGGGCTGATAATAGTTGGTGCAGGTGAATTATGGGAGTTGTAGTGAGGGCTGATAATAGTTGGTGCAGGTGAATTATGGGAGTTGTAGTGAGGGTCTGATAATAGTGGGTGCAGGTGAATTACGGGAGTTGTAGTGAGAGCTGATAATAGTGGGTGAAGGTGAATTATGGAAGTTGTAGTGAGGGCTGATAATAGTGGGTGCAGGTGAATTATGGGAGTTGCAGTGAGAGCTGATAATAGTGGGTGAAGGTGAATTATGGGAGTTGTAGTGAGGGCTGATAATAGTTGGTGCAGGTGAATTATGGGAGTTGTAGTGAGGGTCTGATAATAGTGAGTGCAGGTGAATTATGGGAGTTGTAGTGAGAGCTGATAATAGTGGGTGCAGGTGAATTATGGGAGTTGTAGTGAGGGCTAATAACAGTGGGTGCAGGTGGATTATGGGAGTTGTAGTGAGGGCTAATAACAGTGGGTGCAGGTGAATTATGGGAGTTGTAGTGAGGGCTTACCCTCTGAGTGTGAGAGTCCTCTGGCTGTGTATCTGCGTTGCACCAGTATTCCTAAAGCAGCTGCTGCAGGCCACATGCCCACCACCGCCCAGCTATACCAGCACATCACCCCCTGCTGGTCACCCCTCAGCCCCACGTACGCCCGCAGCGCCACCATCTGCGCCTCCACGCAGTAATCCATGCACGTCGCAACGATGGCTGCGCCCAGCGTAGCCGTGGCAACAATAGTCATGGTCTTCTGCCAGCACAGCGTCAGCACGGCGAAGAACATGCTGGTGCCCAGCACTGAGCCCGCGGGAACCCACACCGGGCTGAAGACGGGGTAATACTGTCCTGCTGCCACCAGGGCGATGACACTGAGCAGCAGGCCCAGCTGGAGTCCAGTGAGAAACAGACCCACGCAGCGCACCAGAACAGTCACCAGTGCTCCCAGTAAACCGATGCCCAGAGAGATGCCCGCCCGCGTCTCTGCATCCAGCGGCGAGTCCTGTATCTGCTCCCGGAGGCACAGCAGGTAGCCCACGCCCGTCCCGAACACCAGACCCGACAGGAACATCACCATCTTAAAGCAGCGGTACCCTGAAAAAACATGAGTCAACAAATAGAATTATAGGTAAGCCCTCAACAGTGCGCCATGCAGTGTGATTTAAAATGTGTCAGTGTGTCTTTGCTATCGTAACGATGGGAAAAGTACATTTAAATGTGCAAAAGTCACTACTTCAGTACTAATTCTCGTTATTAATCATGAGTTTGGTTAATTGTGGGCGTAGAGTGAAATAAACCAATCAGAATGTCAATTCTGTTTAATTCCCTTTAAGAGACAGGTGAGCTCTGACTTTGGCAGATTGCTATTTTAACGGTGCAGCTACCTGGACGTGTCCAACAAACGCTTCTCAGCAGAGGAAACTGGACGCTGTGAAGGAGCTCCTGCAGCTCATTTACAGGAACAGCAATGTTCTGTTCTGTTTATTGTTGATGTAAAAGTTGCCAAGAAATAATAGTATAATAGCAATAATAATAGTATATAAAGGGTTATTTGTGGATTTAAAGGTGTTGATTGATAACAGTTAGATTTGCTGGATTTATAGGACTGTGCTATGATTACCCTTTGATTTACATGTTTTATAGGACTCCAAACTCTGACTAGACATCATGTGCACTATTTATTGTACTTTTTAAATCAGTTTTGTGCACTTTCTAGGGTTTAGGGAGCCGTTTGGGACTTGATATCCAACCTAATCAGCCTGGAGTTAGCTTAGCTAGCTAAAGAAGCATTTCCCTGATTCTCCTTCATGTCTCTAGGAAAATCTTGCACTGATATTCATGTTTAATTTTTGCTTAACTCCTCACACACACCATTAAAATGCAGTACATGCCAAATAACCTACTCACGGCCTCTAGTGCACTATAGTCTATAATATAGATTTGCCACCAGCTTTGCAGCTATAAAAACTTACCAGAAGAATGGACACAAGTACGTAAGAGCCTTATTGATGTCCCATTCTAAACCCAAAGGACCTAATATGGAGTTAAACCCCCTTTAGCAGCTTTAATAGCTTCTACTCTTCTAGGAAAAAGAGTAGGCAAGTGTTGGGACACCCCTACAGGACGTTTTTTCACATCGCATTCTAATTTCCACTTTGAGGGTGATTAAGAATAAGCAATACACATAAATCAGTAAATAAATGTCCAATAAGTAATGGGGTTTCTTACTGAGAGTCCTACAGTGTTCTATACTTTACTGTAGAAACCCCCTGAAAACAGGAAGTACGATTTATAAAAAACACAAGGTCTACAATAGGCGGTAGTCAGCATGGGCTGCTTAAGGAAACTGAATACGGCTTCCAACTGGGTTTCTCAGTTCAGCTCTGTTTTTAGGAGAAACACCACCCGAGCACATCCTCACTGAGTTTATACTCAGCTCTACTGACAAACATCATGTTTATAAATCATCTAAAATTAGCAGATTAAATAAAATCAGGCCGTGGCTTAGCTCTCACGTACCAAAGTTACCTCTATTAACCCTGAACTGAGAGAAAAACAGCTTTTTTTAACCAAACTTACTATAAAACAAAACTATAAATAAGAACTATTATGTAAAACATACAGGGCCCTGTATTGCAGTGCTCATTGCTATCTTACTCTCCGTTAATAGTCTATTTTTACACCTCGTGCCAGAGTTTCTGAATATATTTATGCCAGGTGAGGTGCGCCACTAACCAATTTAAACCCTGACAACAGTCAACAGTCAACCGCCCAAAGCACTTCATGCTTCCCTCTGCTGAAAACTTTTATGGAGATGCGGATTTAATTTTCTAGCAGGACTTGGCACACTATTACATTTTTTTGAGATGCACTGCTATATAGCTCTGGGAAAAAATTAGGAAAGCCCTTCATTATCTGAATCAGTTTCTCTGATTTTGCTATTTATAGGTTTATATTTAAGTAAAATGAACATTGTTGTTTTATTCTATAAACTACAGACAACATTTCTCCCAAATTCCAAATAAAAATATTTTAATTTAGAGCATTTACAAATTTGTATAAAATGAGAAATGGCTGAAATAACAAAAAAGATGCAGAGCTTTCAGACCTCAAATAATGCAAAGAAAACAAGTTCATATTCATAAAGTTTTAAGAGTTTAGAAATCAATATTTGGTGGAATAACCCTGGTTTTTAATCACAGTTTTTTTTATGCATCTTGGCATCATGTTCTCCTCCACCAGTCTTACACACTGCTTTTGGATAACTTTATGTCTTTATCCCTGGTGCAAAAATGCAAGCAGTTCAGTTTGGTTTGATGGCTTGTGATCATCCATCTTTTATCACACTCACCAAAGAAGCAGTAGATGACCCCCAGCATGAAGCACATGCAGCAGGCGACTGAAGGAATGACCTCGAACTTGGTCCTGATCTCCAGCAGACAGCTGTCTGTCATCTCCGTCACCGGGGTGGAATTCAGCCCCTCCATCACCAGCATAGAGGGGTCTGCCATATTCCCTCCAAACTTCAGCACAGCTTAACGTCTCACATCAGAATTACAGCCATCGCTGTGCATTCTTCTCAAATCTACAACCTGATATATAATCAGGCTGTTTATAGAGAACACCTCCACTGCTTCAGATCATTACAGATCAGGCCCGGAACAGCTGGAGCTCCACAGCACCTGAATGAAAGAACAACAGATAAATAAAAAATAAATTATTAATGTGAACCTACAGGGGTTGGACAATGAAACTGAAACACCTGTCTCATTTTAGTGTGGGATTTTAGGTTTCATGGCTAAATTGGAGCAGCCTGGTGTTCAATCTTCATTAATTGTACATTGCACCAGTAAGAGCAGAGTGTGAAGGTTCAATTAGCAGGGTAAGAGCACAGTTCTGCTCTAAATATTACAATGCACACAACATTATGGGTGACATACCAGAGTTCAAAAGAGGACAAATTGTTGGTGCACATCTTGCTGGAGCATCTGTGACCAAGACAGCAAGTCTTTGTGATGCATCAAGAGCCACGGTATCCAGGGTAATGTCAGCATACCACCAAGAAGAACCAACCACATCCAACAGGATTAACTGTGGACGCTGTAAGAGGAAGCTGTCTGAAACAGCACTGTATATACCACTATACACATAATTTTCCCATTCTTTAACTGTAACTCCAAGTTATCATTCAGAGCTTGTTCTCCCATCTCCCCTAATTTTTAAATTATCTTCTACAATTACCTTAAACTAAGATATACAGCTCTGAAAAAAACAAAAAAACATAAGAGAGCACTTCAAATTGATGAGTTTCTTTGAAAACCTCTGGAATATAATCAAGAGGAAGATGGATGATCACAAACCATCAAACCACCAAACTGAACTGCTTGAATTTTTGCACCAGGAGTGAAGCAGCATAAAGTTATCCAAAAGCAGTGTGTAAGACTGGTGGAGGAGGAGAACATGATGTCAAGATGCATGAAAAAAAATGTGATTAAAACCATCAGGGTTATTCCACCAAATATTGATTTCTGAACTCTTAAAACTTTATGAATCTGAACTTTTTAAGCCATTTCTCATTTTCTGTAAATAAATGTTCTAAATTAAAATATTTTTATTTGGAATTTGGGAGAAATGTTGTCTGTAGTTTATAGAATAAAACAACAATGTTCATTTTACTCAAACCTATAAATATCAAAATCAGAGAAACTGATTCAGAAACTGAAGTGCTCTCTTCATTTTTTCAGAGCTGTATAATGAAACACATAATATGTGGGTTCTTTAAATCTCTCTAATAAAACTCCACTATAGATACAATAGACAGTTCTGAGCTCTGAACTGGAAACACCTGTAAGCTTTCCCACCACGTCCCAAATTTCCCTTCTGGAAGGTCTGAGGGAAATCACTCTCACTCTCTCTCTCTCTCTCTCTCACCCCGCTGATCACTCTTCCCCCAAACACAGGATGCAGGTTGAGGAAGTGAGCTGAGCTGAACGCTGTGTTTCTTTAGCGCTCATTGTTCTGAACACATGCTAAACTACTTCACTGTTACAGTCCAGAATTAAACCCACGAACAGATCCAGAGTCCAGCAAACTGTAAACTTCAGTATCCCAAAACTCTAGACTTCCACTCCCCCCTGTCTGCAATCATCAGTGTCATTTATTATTATGAAAAGTACACCACAGGATGTAGTAACTACACTGTTAAAAACAGCATAATCTAAATTAATTTACTGTATTGCCTGTTTTTAGTGAACTATAGCTGAGCTGTCAACCGTGCACTGTGCAGGACCAAATTCTGTGCAGGATTGCCTTTTTAAACCCATTCCTACTTGTTTTAATCCCATTACTGCCCGCTATGGCTTGTTTTAGTCCAGTTACAACTCACTCACATTTGTTTTAGTCCTGTTACTGCTCACTCCCGCTTGTTTTAGTCCCGTTACTTCCCACTTATGCTTGTTTTAGTCCTGTTACTTCCAACTCATGATTGTTTTAGTCTTGTTACTGCTCACTCCTGCTTGTTTTAGTCCTGTTACTGCTCACTCCCGCTTGTTTTAGTCCCGTTACTTCCCACTTATGCTTGTTTTAGTCCTGTTACTGCTCACTCCAGTTTGTTTTAGTCCTGTTACTGCTCACTTCCATTTGTTTTAGTCCTGTTACTGCTCACTCCTGCTTGTTTTAGTCCTGTTACTGCTCACTCCAGCTTGTTTTAGTCCTGTTACTGCTCACTCCTGCTTGTTTTAGTCCTGTTACTGCTCACTCCTGCTTGTTTTAGTCCTGTTACTGCTCACTCCAGCTTGTTTTAGTCCTGTTACTGCTCACTTCCATTTGTTTTAGTCTTGTTACTGCTCACTCCTGCTTGTTTTAGTCCTGTTACTGCTAACTCCCGCTTGTTTTAGTCCCGTTACTTCCCACTTATGCTTGTTTTAGTCCTGTTACTGCTCACTCCTGCTTGTTTTAGTCCTGTTACTGCTCACTCCCATTTGTTTTAGTCTAGTTACTGCTCACTCCTGCTTGTTTTAGTGCTGTTACTGCTCACTCTCACTTGTTTTATTCCTGTTACTGCTCACTCCTGCTTGTTTTAGTGCTCTTACTGCTCACTCTCACTTGTTTTAGTCCTGTTACTGCTCACTCCCGCTTGTTTTAGTCCTGTTACAGCTCACTCCTGCTTGTTTTAGTCCTGTTACAGCTCACTCCTGCTTGTTTTAGTCCTGTTACTGCTCACTCCAGCTTGTTTTAGTCCTGTTACTGCTCACTCCTGCTTGTTTTAGTGCTGTTACTGCTCACTCTCACTTGTTTTATTCCTGTTACTGCTCACTCCTGCTTGTTTTAGTGCTGTTACTGCTCACTCTCACTTGTTTTAGTCCTGTTACTGCTCACTCCCGCTTGTTTTAGTCCTGTTACAGGTCACTCCTGCTTGTTTTAGTCCTGTTACTGCTCACTCCCGCTGGTTTTAGTCCCGTTACTTCTCATGCTTGCTGTTTTTTGTCCTGTTACTGCTCACTCCTGCTTGTTTTAGTCCTGTTACTGCTCACTCCTGCTTGTTTTAGTCCTGTTACTGCTCACTTCAGCTTGTTTTAGTCCTGTTACTGCTCACTTCTGCTTGTTTTAGTCCTGTTACTGCTCACTCCTGCTTGTTTTAGTCCTGTTACTGCTCACTCCTGCTTGTTTTAGTCCTGTTACTGCTCACTTCAGCTTGTTTTAGTCCTGTTACTGCTCACTTCCATTTGTTTTAGTCCTGTTACTGCTAACTCCCGCTTGTTTTAGTCCCGTTACTTCCCACTTATGCTTGTTTTAGTCCTGTTACTGCTCACTCCTGCTTGTTTTAGTCCTGTTACTGCTCACTCCCGCTGGTTTTAGTCCCATTACTTCTCATGCTTGTTGGTTTTTGTCCTGTTACTGCTCACTCCCATTTGTTTTAGTCTTATTACTGCTCACTCCTGCTTGTTTTAATCCTGTTACTGCTCACTCCAGCTTGTTTTAGTCCTGTTACTGCTCACTCCTGCTTGTGTTAGTCCTGTTACTGCTCACTCTCACTTGTTTTAGTCCTGTTACTGCTCACTTCCACTTGTTTTAGTCCTGTTACTGCTCACTCATGTTACTGCTCTCACCGCTTGTTTTAGTCCTGTTATTGCTCAGTCCCACTTGTTTTAGTCCTGTTACTGCTCACTCCTGCTT